>NW_015386330.1:373744-382634 GCF_001527695.2 Protobothrops mucrosquamatus | reverse complement strand
CTATTACAATAGGTCAACATGGGATAACATTTATCTATGCAGTTGTCAAAAATTGAGCCAGATTCCATTATCTCACACCTGTTTTCAGAGACATTTTAAGCCTTTGCAGCCAGCACAAGAGTCTTGTGGCATCTTAAAAAATAAGATTATTTCCTAGATTTGCCAAATTGTAGTCCAACATTCCACCTTTTCAATGAAACATAGCAATTATACAAGTCCATACTTTTTCAAATTGTACTTTTATTTCTTTTAAAAATCTAAGCTTTTAACAAGTGCAAGCATATTTTGTAAGTAATGCAATATTGTACAATATCTCACACAGGCATCAATTCTTAATTACAATACAATAGTGCCAAAATGACAAGTGTCATGACATTATGTTGCAGGTTCTAGCTCCATCAGATACCTATGCTTCATACAACTGAAATTCCAGATACAAGACTTAAGGAAAGGTTATCCCCATTACATCTACCCATCTCATCAGATCCAGCAGGAGGGGCATGCTCTAGGCCAGTGGTGGCAAACCTATGGCACAGGTGGGCACATGTGCCGTTGCCCCAGCCTTGCCTCCCCCCATGACCCCCTCCTCTCAAGCAGCTCCCCTGAAGGAGAGTTGCCCCTGAGCGTGGCCCACACGGAGCAGCGCAGCCAAGGACATAGCAGCCAGGCAGTGTAGACAAGATTCTGCCCTCATAACCCATCATGCAGTTGATGCTGCAGGGCGCGCACAGTGTGGCCGCCATAGCGCTGCTGGGCTGCCTGGGCGATCTGCGGCAGGCCCTGGAGGTGGTGAGTGGTCCTGTGAGCAGGCGGGACGGAGGATGAGGGGGCAGTGGGGGCGGGGCAGGGGGTGGAGCAAGGGCAGGGCCAGTTTTTGGACACTCGGTCTCTAAAAGGTTCGCCATCACTGCTCTAGGCCCCATCAGCTGGAGAGTGTCATCTGGCAGGGTCAAGGAAGAGAGCCTTTTTTGCTGTGGCACCCAGCCTGTGGAACACCATCCTTGCAGAAAATTAGATTGGCCTGATCCTGCTAGTCTTTGGAACAACCCTGAAAATATGGCTGTCAACAGGCATGGGGACGGAGAAAATTGATGGAGTTGGCACAATGGCTCTACTGAATTTTGTTGGTAGGTGTGATTCCTTCGCTACAAATTAAATTTGTACTTATTTTTATATTCTTTTGTACTTTTATTGCTTTAAATTGTTGTATTATTCAGTTGTTTTTATATTGTTCAATTGATGTAAGCAACCTAAGTCATATATATGAGATTAGTAGCATTATATATTAGAAAAAATTAATACATAGATAAGAAATTAAATTAGTCTGACTTGAGGGGCATTTTTAATGAAGATGTATGCATACTTTTAATTTCAAATCCATTTCTCATTCTGCAATATTAACTAGATTTGATTGCCTGGCTAGTCTATACCCCAATCCCAGCAATTGATTATGATGATGGTGAAGTATATCCTATCTTTTCTCCAAAAGTATCTTACAAGGAATGTCCTCCAATGATCTTCATCACTGAGGGTGGATCTAAAATAGTCCAGTACTGAACTACATCATCACACCTTGTTCTCAAATAACACAAAAGTGGGTATTTAAATGATTCACACTCATATTTTAAAATTTGAAATAAGATGTGAACTGCAATGATGTTCATCTGCTACCTTTATAATTTTGCCTCTGGATTAAATAGCTGTTGTCCAATAGTAATGTTAAGGGTTTTGAAGGATAAGCCCACAAGTTCAAAGTGCCATTGTAAGTTCTTTAGATGTATCTTCTCCAGAGCAATCAGAAAAATTTTAGCTCAGCAATCTGACTCAGAAATGGCAGCTTGAATCTAGCTGGTGACAGCTATCCAAGTATTGAAAAGGTAAAGCAAAATGTCTATACTCGTTTCTTGCAGATGGTGAGAGATAATGTTACAACAAAGTCTCCAATACTGTGTGGTCCTGGACATACACACACACATACATACATACATACATACATACATACATCTATCTATACATCTATCTATACATGTCTGTCTGTCTGTCTGTCTGTCTGTCTGTCTGTCTGTCTGTCTGTCTGTCTGTCTGTCTGTCTATCTATCTATCAAAGTTCTTAATTGCCCATCTCCCTCTATCTGACAGGGTATAGCATGCAATTAGGACTCATGCTGTTCATGATCGAAAGGCAACTACGAAACATAGGTATAAACTACCTATTTTTTATGTTGAAATATTAGCCATTCTGACTTTCATTATTATGGCAAGAGTTATTAACACAAAGACATTAGTGTGCAGGAAAACAAACTGTCATATTCCAGTTGTAGTTATTTCAGCATCTTCTCTCCAAAATATGGGAATGCTAAAATTAGACAGGATCTTGCACAAAATTCTGTCATTCTCATGAGACAACTTAAAGTCAAAACCTCACAATTTAATTTATAGGGCTCTGGATACGATACAGGTGAGCAATGGATGTTTCACTTTCTTCAACAATCTTATGTAACAGAAATTTATTTTACTATGCTTTAACAAACAGCCATTTCACTTTCTTCAGAGGATATTCATAGATCACAGAGGCAAATACACTAATATTATAGAAAGGTTTAGAGAACAGTAACAAGCTTTTCAGTTTACGCAATAATGTTTACCAGGCAATGAATACATTCAATAATGTAATTTCATATAATATGGTTCCATATAATTGTGTTTAGTGAATGTTCTAAGGGTTCATTAACACTTCATTAAAAAGGTAAGTGTTTTTATTCTAAGGCATAGATTTTAAAAATTGCAATTAATTACTGAAAAATAGCATTTTTCTAATAAAATGTAGACAAATCATATGTCTTTGAATTATAATTTTGATTTAGGTTTTCCTGAAATTATGCTTCTGAAAGCCTTGGCATTATGTCCATTTGGTGCTGGGGGCCATCTGTCATGATCTAGGAGGAAAGAGAAGATTTAGTTGCCTCAGAAAGCAAAACCAATGCTATTGATTTAAATTTCACAGATTTTTTTTTCCCAAGAAAAACACTTAAAACAAGCCTAATGAAATGAGTTAGTCACTTTTATATAATCTCAAAAACAGAAAAATGAATATATTTAATATTTCAGAATATTGTGACAGTCATTTTATTCTCAATAAAGAATAAAGAGTTCACGTTTCAATTAAGAATGTTCTTTGAGCCTTAACACCTGAGTAATTGTCAAAGATGTATAAAGGAACTTCAAATATATGCTGGAAATGTAATTGTACACAAATGTAAGGGTACTTTTTATCATCTCTGATGGTTTAGTGACAAAGCAAAAAATATTGGAATCAGATTTCTCTAATTCAGAAGATTCTTAAAATAAATATAAAAATGAATCTAGATTTTTCGTTTAGGCTTGATGGACAAAGATCTTGAAAGAAAATTTGGAACTTTATTATTCAGCCTTCCATCCTTCCAAGGTCGGTAAAATGAGGACCCAGATTATTGGGGGCAATATGCTGACTCTGTAAGCTGCTTAGAACAGGGCTCCCCAATCCCTAGGCCATGGCCCATTAATGGACCGTGGCTTATTTGGAACCGGGCCTCTTGAGCATGGCCCGGTTCTCATCTCCCCCCCCCCCACATCCCAGACTGGCCACCAAGCTGCAAAAGTTGGGGACCGCTGGTTTAGAGAAGGCTGTAAAGCATTGTGAAGTGGTATATAAATCTAACTGGTATTGCTATTACTACATATGTTAACAGCAGCACACGAAGATGAAAAGATACACTAATTCCCAAAATTGAAGAATCAATGGTGAAGATGATGGAATTGGTAAAGATGGCAAAATTAATTTACTTTAATTAAAGAGAATAATTTATCTATTTTTGTTTCCATTTAGAAACCAGTTCTGGATTTTTTTTACTCAAAACTGGAAAAAAAAGAATACCTAATTTTAGGTTTTGATTATTAGAATGATTTTGTTGTTAGAGAAATGGCTTGAAATATTTAGAATTGTAATGCAAAAGGTTGAGGGTTTTTTTGGGGGGGGTATTCTACTCCTCTGAAAGTGGAAGTAGTGGGAAGTCACTACTTTTTTCTTTCCTCTTTATCTTCTCTTGCACCTCACTTTCTTTTTTTAAATTTTCTTAATTTTTGTTTGTATTTGTATTTTAACCACAATAAATTCTAGTAATTTTTCCTTTAAAAAAGAATGTTGTTTGACTCCAATCACTGAAGTTGGCAGCTTGGTGTACTGTGCTTATCTAGTCAGTTTTGTTTTAGCCAACCAGAGTTAAGCAAACCAGGACTTCACACATATGTGAAGCCAAGCTGTAAGTTCTGTGTGAAATAAAGTGTTACATGACAGATATGACAGTATTCAAGAAAATTATCAACTATCTGAGGGAACAACGGGACTGAGAAGAAAATGCCTTAATTGAGACAATTTGCACACATCCCTAATTTGTTTCACATGATGGAAATGACTCCTCCCCTCCACTCCAAAATTAAATAGAAAGAAATGGCTGTAACACAAGCTAAACAATAGATGATTCCCAAATTAAATCAATTAGATGAAGGCTTTCTTGGAGGGAAAATTAAAAATTCCAACAACTATGGAATCACACCACCATAGGAATTGAGACTAATTATTGTAGAAAGTAGATGCACCCTAAAAACTAAATCAGAGATGTGAAAGGTAAGAGATTAAATAATTATTAACATAAGGAAGTAAATGAAAAGTAATGTAAGATTTCAAGAAGCAAACTCACATCACAATATCCTAGGCCAGGGTTCTGTGATAGAGAAGAGTATTTAACAGAGATGAACAGCTACAGAAATTGAATTAATTAATTAATTAATTAATTAATTAATTAATTAAACAAGTCAATCATACAAAGGGGAAACGGTTTTTGTGTTCCTGTAGCACTTGCAATTCCAGTCTAAGTAAATTTACATTTCCTTCATTAGCAGAGTTTAGCCAGGAAAGAAAATGAATTAAAAAGTAATAACTTCGCTTTAAGGGAACAACTTAGTGTATACAAAGCTGGAAAATGAAATTTGGATTTAAATAAGATTGTTAAATTTTCATGTAAACATACCAATAAATTCTATCTTGTAGCATGATTATTTCAATATCTCTAACAAACCTAAAAGGTATATGCACCAGGAAAATCCTTGCTCAAAATAAATCCAGATTATGTTGTTTTATCTTTCTTATGAATGGAGAATTTAAAGCTTATTGAAACCTTATGGGCAAATTCAGCATTTAGTAGGTAATGTGAAAACATTTGAGTCATCAATTTTAACAGAAAAAAGCACATAATCTGGAAAGTGCAATATGATACTTTCTGAACCAATTTCCTAAGTGAAGTGGAATTTGATTAAGATGGAGAAGTCTTAAAGATAAATTAGTTTTTAATATCAGGGCAAAAGCATCAGAAAAAAAGGAAAGGAAAGCAGACACCCTCAAGAGTAAACATTTTGTGGCAGTTTCCATATTTTATAATGTGTCTTGGCCTTCCCTTTTGAAAATACAACCATTTCAGAACATTAAAACAGTCATGTTACTATTTTACCACTATTTTAAAAGTGTTGTTTTACCTGGAATGTTCCATAAGCAACTGTATAGGCCTTGTCCTCCATCAACACTCACAGTTTCTCCAGTTATAAAGGAGGCACCAGGAGAAAGCAGAAAACACACCAAAGCTGATACCTTAAAAGGGAAACAGAATATTTGTTATATTAGTTGCTCCAGACAAGATGGGAGACACATAAATTCAATAAATTAATAAATATATATTAACCACTATAGCACAGGCCCTTTCAGATGTACAATTCAGGTTTCATTAATTCTGCTGCTGGATTCATATATTGTGATACTCTGTGGTTTGGTAGACTGACTCAGCTTTTGTATTATGCTAAATCACAAACCATGGGTTATTCACAACGCCTGTGCTCACACAACAGAAAAAGATGAAGTACAGTTTAGTGTAATGGGAGAACCTGCTCAATAAATGTTGAGAATAGAGCAATACTTATAATCCGGCTTCTTTCCCTGCAAATTGTGATACACATCTGAAACATTTATACACTTGGATGCAAGTGAGCATAAAAAGTGTAGGACAAGTATAATACTGCCAGCACTATTTTGCTATCTTTTACATACGCGTTTTTTAGAGTGTAGAACCCTAATCACATTCTGAATGGGAATATTGGCTTCATATCCAAAGATGATTTGATTACTAAATTACTGAATCATTAAATGCTGTTGCTTTTTCCCATGGCTGAGGAAACAAACTGTTTAAGTCAAACAGAAGTCAGATTATTTCTCAATTGACAAGAGCCCTGGTGGCCCAGTGGTTAGAATGCAGTATTGCAGGCTAACTTTGCTCGTAGCCTGACAGGTACAAGGTTGACTCAGCCTTCCATTCTTCTGAGGTCGGTAAAAAGATTGTTGAGAGCAATATGCTGACATAGTAAGCCACCCAGAGAGTTCTGTAAAGCACTATGGAATGGTGTATAAGTCTAAGTGCTATTGCTATCTCTTTTTAGCGTAACTACCTCAAGTTGCCTGTTTGAATACTTATGTTCAGGCAATGTTTTGCACGTAGCTGGTCCTAAATAAAAGAACACATTTCATGTCAACATCACATATATGTATGAAGTGTTTTGGATTGAAAGGGAGAAAAGACTGCTTCAGAGCATGCAGGGGGCAGTTGTGGAAAGCAGCCAGAAAACTCCAAAAAGATACAATTGCTATAAGGAGTTGGTAGCAAGTGCTCAGCAAGCACTCCCCATATGCCCCTAAGATGTTAGTGTCTCCTTCAAATCTGAAGAAGTACAAAAACCTAATTACTTAATGATATGCATTTGAACACTAGTTTGGTCCAATGGCTAAGGCACCAAGATAGAAACATAAGACCATGAAGTCCTATGTGAAAGTCCTAGTCCTATGTGAAAGTTTCAGGATGCAAATATCTTGTAAAATAGGAACTGTTATTAACCCATTATAAATACATGTTAATGTGAATACTGTAAATAATGTATATATCTTCAATAAATCAATGTCCTGCCCCTCCGAGAATCCCTTTATTTAAACAGGAATGGATTTGTATCATGCTGTCAATTCTTTTGTTCTCCTCAACAAAAGATGCACGTTATCTAAAGCAGGGCTTTTCAACCTTTTTACCGACTGTACCACTTTTAGAATATGGCAGTATTCGAGTACCACCTAGCAAGGTGTCAAAAATTTGATGACCCCCTCGCAAAAAAAACCTGTTCAAAGTTGCAATTGTACTGAAATGACTTATGACCATTTTTCACACTTATGACCATTGCAGCATGCCCAGAGTCATGTGATTCATATTTGGATGCTTGGCAACTGATTCATATTTATAATGGTCACAGTGTCCCAGGGTCATGTGATCCCCTTCTGCAACCTTTTGACAAGCAAAGTCAATGGCAGAGCTGCTGGTGGCCAAGTGCTAAGGCGGGACTTCCTTTCCTCCCTCCCTACCCTGCCTCCCTTTTTCTCATTCCCATCTCCTTCTGAAGGAAGAATTTGAACCCCCCCCCCATATTTTTCCTCTTCCATATATTCATCAAACAAGGAAAAGTCTCCAGAGACAGAAAAGACAAGCTGCTAAGTGAACTAGCTTAAAAAGGCACATTCCCCTTTAAGAATTAGCTACTGGCTAGAAAGGAAAGTTAAGGAGCACAGCTGGCACTTAAGAAAGAAAAAAATGTAGTAAGTACTGGCTGCCAGCTAAGGCAGCCTCCCCAAATGGCTCCATTCATAAGTAAAGGAATGCTACAGGCAAAATCCATTCAGGAGAAAAATACTTCAAAATCCCTTGCAGCAAAACTTACAGCTAACAACAGCAGAGCAATAGAAGCTAACATCAGCCAAATAGAAATTGCCAAACATTCCTTAAGAACACAAAGCCCACACTGCACAAATTCCAGAACTTCAAAGTCACAAAAGCACATAAGAATCCTTCCACTCTCCATCTCCCTCCCTCCCTCCAGCCATTGCTGCCTTTTTTCATTCCTTTTAGAGGGTGACCCCTTCCCCACTGCATTTCTTGCCTGTTTGCTGCTGCCAGCACAGGTGGCTGCCACAGCAGTTGTAGATCGGCTCATGGCTGGCCTGCTTGATCTCCTCTCCTCTTCCCCACCCTTCTCCTCCTTCTCCTCCTCCTTCTTCTTTCCCTTTGGTGCAGCTAGAGCTGACTCCTCCTCCTCCTCCCAAGGCTGCTGCTTTTTTTCTCTCTCCCCCCCTTAAACTGCCTCCTTTTATAGCCTCTCCTTCTCCGCCCCCCTCCTCCTCCTTCTTTCTCATGGGGAAGAGTGAGCCAGAAGTGAGCCTGGGGCCTTTGCCTCGCCCCAGCCACTCTGCAGCTCCAGAGGACTCTCTCACATTAAGTCCTTGCCTGCACTGGCTCTTTCCCTCCCCCACTACACTTGGCTAGGCAGGGCTGCGTATCATCTGCCACTTGTTAACGTACCACAAGTGGTACGCGTACCACCGGTTGAAAAGTCCTGATCTAAAGCATCACTTTATGATATATATATATATATATATATATATATATATATATATATGTTTTCTGAGGTTTTCGCGGGTGTTTGTATGTAGGTCTTTAGTTATTCGGGTTTTCTCCCGCGTAGAATTAAACGTACCTTGGCGACGTTTCGACGAAGTCACATTCGTCATCTTCAGGCTGGTGTCTTCAGCTTCGTGCTTCTAACCCCCCATCCAATCAGAGCACAGCCAGGCTCCTTAACCAATCAGAACACACCTCCACCCAATCAGAACACAGCCAAGCTCCCACCCAATCAGCTCCAACCCCACTGGCAGTTAAAAGGAAGAAACAGCTGCGATCACACACCACTCTTAGAAGCACGAAGCTGAAGACACCAG
>NW_015386330.1:371816-373448 GCF_001527695.2 Protobothrops mucrosquamatus | reverse complement strand
TAAACGTGAACACCAGGGAAAATCTTTAAACTATAAAAGTTTAATACAAACGCCAAGCTTTCATCAGCAACTGCTAACATCATCAGGGCTTAAAAAGCCAGTCCATGGGAGAGTCTTTTATAGGTTGATTAAAGTCTGCACCCGGCTCCTGGACCTCGTCATTGGTCCTGATTGAGTAAGCTGTGTTCCAAAAGTAGTTTACTATATATATAGTAAAACTTCAGTTTAATGGCCATTCAGAGGAAAACGTATCCATTAAATATAATTTTGAACATGTATAAAAAGCCCACCCAGGGAGATGTCCAGAATCAGTATTTCTCTGATATATCCCAGGTATATTTAATAGTAATCCATTAAATCAAGATTTTATTTACATTGAATAGGTTCACATAATTAGCTTGTTTCTGATTTAGTATACTGTGTCAGTAATTCAGGGTAAGTGTATTGTGTAAACCAAAACACTAATTAATAACAAAATCAGTTTCCACTGAACATTAGCAATAAAAGTATATAATGTGAAGAGAACAAAATCCAATTTTTAAAATCACCTGAAAACCCTGAAAGTCAAAATATAACAATTAAATCAACATAGTACTATACCTCTTCAGGAAGTCCTAATCTCTTTGCAGGAATCTTGTTAATAATGTCTGTAAACAAAATTTCACCATCTTTGTAGTTTGCAACAGCAGTTTCTGAAAATATAGTTCCCTGCAAAGAAAGGACAGGTTCACCATTAAGATTTTATTATTGTTTTTCACTGCAATAAAAACTCCAATCACTTTTGACATTCACAAACTATAAACTCTAAATATCAGTAATGAAAATAAATGACCTGGATTTATAAACCAACAAGCAAACTGCATTGGAAAGGAAGAATCATATCTTTGTGAGTAAAGTGCTGTTCAACTCAAGATCACTTCTTGGCAACTTCATGGACTTTATGCAATTTTGTTAGCAAGGGGATTGCTGTTGCCTTCTTCCCACACATCCCACATTTAGCTTACAATTTTTGGAATTTCTATTTTTATTAATATAGTACGTGCAGTAATTACATTTATTTAATTACTAAATATAATTACTACATTTGCTATATTTATAAAGCAACACAAAGATATCTGCATGTTTTATAGAAACATCTGAAGAGTAATTTCATCTCTAGTGTTAATATTAAAATACTTCTGTAAACATTCTTCCTCAAATACTGCATCCAGTTTTGGTCACCACGATGTAAAAAAGATGCTGAGACTCTAGAAAGAGTACAGAGAAGAGCAACAAAGATGATTAGGGGACTAGAGGCTAAAACATATGAGGAACGGTTGCTGGATTTGGGTATGTCTAGTTTAACGAAGAGAAGGACGAGGGGGGACATGATAGCAGTGTTCCAATATCTCAGGGGTTGCCACAAAGAAGAGGGAGTCAAGCTATTCTCCAAGGCGCCTGAGGGCAGGACAAGAAGCAACGGATGGAAACTAATCAAGGAGAGAAGCAACCTAGAACTAAGGAGAAACTTCCTGACAGTTAGAACAATTAACCAGTGGAACAACCTGCCTCCAGAAGCGGTGAATGCTCCAACACTGGAAGTTTTTAAGAAGAGACTGGACAGCCATTTGTCCGAAATGGTATAGGGTTACC
>NW_015386330.1:364427-369761 GCF_001527695.2 Protobothrops mucrosquamatus | reverse complement strand
ACCTTGCAAAAGGGAGGGGGCTTCTCCCCATTGCGGGGAAGGCTTGAGGTGCACCTTTCTCGGCCAGCCCGGGTAAATTCGGCCGTATTCTTCAGCCAATTCTTCATGTGATGCTCCAGGTACGGCCCTCCCCCTTCCGTTCCCTGCGGCGCTGCGTGTCGAGGCCGGGACGGAATACCCCGGGCCGCCGCAGCCAAGTGCGAGGGGGAACGCCAGACGGCTCACGCGAAGGCCTGGCAACGCTGCGCTCTGCCGGGCGCTCACCGACAAACCGGGGGGAGCCGAGGCGGCCAGGGAGGAACAGCCAACTGCCGGCAACCAGCCGGAACTGCTGGGGCCGGCCCGTATTGAAGAATATGGCCGAATTTACCCAGGCTGGCCGTATATCGGCGTATAACACGCACACATCATTTGCCCCCTATTTTCAGGGGGAAAAAGTGCGTGTTATACGCCGATAAATACGGTATATTATGAGCAAAATTTTCTAACCTATGAAAAAGCTCCTATCTTCATCCAAGATTAAATTAAACAGATAAGATTGTTAGAATCAGCTTGAGCATTTGGTTCCAGTCTGTTGTCTAATCACTTATTTCATAACCTACCGGGGCAACAGAGTTAATCCTCACTCCTTTGCATGCCCACTCAATGGCTAAACTTTTGGTCAGGTTATCAACTGCAGCTCTTGCTGCTCCACTGTGCCTGTAAAGAAAGCAAAAGAAGAGGCAGACTTAATTTCCTTCTACAGGTTAACTTAAGACCACGCTGAAATTAGATGTTGTGATTATGAAATACGTATAACAATATTTTGCTATCCTAACTGGGGTTTAGATTTCGAGAAGCTATCCTCTTTCCAGTTAATTTCATCTAATCTTAGTACCATAGGGCAATTGTCAGAAATAGTGATTGATTCCCACCCATAGTTCAGCTAGCCAGAGTCAGGTTGGTCGAAAATTCCACCTTTTAGTTATTCCAGCCTAACTCAAAGCTCACATTATAGAAATAGCACCCAATCAGCATCCCCAACTATAATAAGATTGCTTACTTGCCTTTATGGCTCTCTCAAATACAAATACCTATGAGATTTCTGAGATTTTAGGGGCTATCAGGCATGATTTCCTCTTATAGCTAGGATTGTTCTCAAGCAGACTTAGAGACAAACTAACTCTTTCAGCTTCCACATTATATGAAACTCCTCCCAGGCAAAAAATATATGTGTGCACCTGTGCATTTTCTACAACCAGGAAGCTTGCAATAATTTCATAATGAGAGTTCAATTAACATAGTCCCAGCAGACAAGTCTATGCAAAGACAAATATTTCAACTGGTTGATAAGAAATATAAGCAAGGGAGGATATAGTACAACACTGATAAAAGCGGGAGACAGCTAGGAAGCAGGGCCTTTAATCTTCCCTGCCTAGCAATTTCAAGCTGCAAAACAATATGGCAGGAAGCAGGGAAGTGTCTCTGTGTCTATAAATGTGTGTCTGCTCAGAGTCGTTGAACCGCGAGATAGGAGGCAAATGAATTTTATAAATAAATTAAAATAAATACATTTACTTAGACTTAAGTGACGACAAGCATGCATTTGGATATTAATAACAGCTTACGACATGCTAGGAATCCCTCTCTTTATATTAGCCAGAATATTGACAATGGCACCCCCATGATCCCGCATCCAAGCATTGTACACTATATGGAAATGGGAAAAAAAGAGCAGTTAATACTGTGACATTTTTATTTACATTTTCCTAATGGGTATACAGAATGCAGTCTCAGTTTGAGTTAAAGCCCTCCACTCACAAAATATATAGCTAAGTGTATCAATGGGGGGGGGGGGTTGTGTTATATACAACATAGCAATGACATTAAATCCTGATATTTGCCAGAGGATACAAGTAACTATGAATGGAGGTTCATTCCCCACATTAATGAAAACATATAAATCCACCCTGCTGCTGTCTCACACACCCCCACAAAGTCCAATCATACCTCATCATGGGGGGGTGGGGTTGAACAGTATAAGCCTATTATACAAGCCAATACAGCTCTTGGCTTGGAGAAAGACCTGGGAATCTATTCCAAAAAGCTAAGGATCAACTCAAAGATGTGTAAGATATGGTACCGAGCAGTGAGTTGCTCTGGCTGGGAGGTAGCAATAAAACTACAGGGGAAGAGCAAAGAGACTATCATAGTAGCAGGAGCATCCATGACATGGATGGGGGTAAATTCTGAGGGCTACCCCAGCCGTTGGCACAGATCCCAGTGAAAAGAGATCTTTCCACTGTTCAAAGATCTTCAAATTAGGAACATGGAATGGCAATGGCATATACCAAGGAAAGCTAAACATTGTTAAGAATGAAATGAATAGGCTCAACATATTTGGCATCAGTGAAGTTCATTGGACTGACTATATATGGAGACACAAAAAGGTTCAGAATTGGAAAAGGCAATTGGCAAGGTTGCATCCTGTCACCCATACTATTCAACATGTACACAAAAATAGTTATGAGGAATGCACATTTGGAAGAATCTATCACTGGGATTAAAAATCGGTGGTAGGAATATCAATAACCTCCAATACACAGATGATCCAACATTGCTTGTGGAAAACAAGGCGGATCTGGAGTGGCTAATCCTGAGAGTCAAAGATGAAAGTGAAAATTTGGACTGCACCTTAACATCAAGAAAACAAAGATAATGACAACTTCCAGAGAAGATGCAGGTCAGAGTGCAGATCGATAATGAGCTCACTGAAACAGTAAAAAAAAAAAAAAAAAAAATCATCTTCCTGGACTCTAAAATTCACCAAAGTAGCGACTGCCGCCCTGAGATCAGAAGGCGTATAGCACTTCGAAGAACTAAAATGTCTTCCAGGAATAATATCTGGAAGAGTAAAGAGTGAAGACACCAGCCAAATGCAGATTAGTTAACACAGTAATTTTTCCAGTTGCTACTTATGGCTGCGAAACTTGGATTCTGAAAAAGGCAGATAGGAGAAGGTGGATACCTTTGAACTATGGTTCTGGAGACGACTATTATGCATCCCATGGATTGCAAAAAGAACAAACAACTAAGTCCTAGAACGAACCTCACCTAAAATATTGCTTGAAGCCAAGATCGCCAAACAGGGGTTTGTCATTCTTCGGTCATGTCATGTGAGCTGACTCATTTGAAAAGTCAGTCATGCTGGGAGTGATCAGCGGAAAAAGGAGAAGAAGACATCCTAGAACCCGCTGACTGGACTCTAGAAAGGATGACACTGGGATGATCATGGTGGATCTGAAGGAGGCAATGCGAGACAGAGGGGCATAGAGAGTGCTGATCCATAGAGTGGCCAAGGGTCGGACATGACTGAATGGCTGACAACAAGGACATCTAATCTACCAATTTTGAAAACAAACTATAGGCTGCTCCAGCTAGTGGAATCTGAAATCTCAAACCAGGCAAGTTATTTTAGCCAACTGCCTCATTTATGCTCATTTATGCCCTCTTTCTTTTATAGAACAACACCTCTGAACCTTACATAAGCTACTTTATATTTACTGCTAGACTACTATCCCAGTGGGCAGCATCACTTGATGATTTGTTCAGCTTTACCTAGAAATGTCAGACACTGTCTAAACCAGGGGTAGTCAACCTTGGCTCTTTTATGACTCGTGGACTTCAACTCCCAGAATTCCTGAGCCAGCTAAGCTAAGCTGAGCCAGCCAGCTAAGGAATTCTGGGAGTTGAAGTCCACGAGTCATAAAAGAGCCAAGGTTGACTACCCCTGGTCTAAACTATCACCACTATCCATAGCAGGCACTCTAGCACTGAGTCACTCCAAATAAAATGAAACAATTATATTCCAATATTATTAATACCGTCAACTATTTTGGTGAGTTGTTCAAATTTACAAATGTGTAAAATCTAAATGCAGGTAACTTAACATCAATACTCTGAACAAATAAACAGACTGTAGGAAATATATTTTAGTATTTCTGATCTAGTCACCAAATTCATATTAAATGTCTCCTTTGACTTATAATTAAAGCCATACTAAAATACATTTAGTATGAAGTGTATTTACTATTCTCTGTCAGAGATGCAGTCTGAGTAATAGTTGTGTTATAATTTAATTTAACATAATTGGCAAAACATGCTAAGCACTACATAGTTAGGTTTATCATTATACTTCAGTTTTAACCATTCCTTCAACCATAATTAAGTTGCAAAAGCTAAATATATATCAGTTAACAAGAATGTGACCAGCAAAGATTTATTTCCTGGTAGACCTATGGCTAAATCTCTTATTCACGTTGCAGGGGTATACTTGCTGAATTCATATATCACAATAAACCATAATGGCTGATTCCTACTTATCTTGTTTAGACTTACCGTATATAACAAACAGTAATTAAGCAAATTAAGGTTTATCTCACTGTACAAATGGAGTAGAATTTGTGGAATAATGGAATTCAAAAGTAACATTTCTTTTTAAAAAGATTAGCCTTTAACAACCTAAAAAATGTGCAAAGGACTCAAAAGAGTATTTTTGTTGATTCAAAAAAAGAAACAATGTGATGACATGGACAAATAAACCATATTCAAACTGTGAATATATAAGGCTAAATGTGAAAAAAAATATCAAGGCATGAAAATGAGAAATGCAAAGTAATGAGTGTTTCAAATTACTTTATAAACAAAAGTTCAATTTATAGTACGCAATCACCTGCTTTACAGCAATAGAAAGTTCCAGTCAAGTTGGTTTCAATAACAGCATGCCAGCCTTTTGCACTTATTAGTTCAAATGGGCTAATAAACTGCCCTCCTCCATTGTTAACCAAAAAATCTATCCTACCATGAAGATCTAATGTTGATTTCACCAGTGCCTCTACCTACAAGGAAAAAGAAATTGGAGTGGTAAGGCTGATGTTCCATTTGCAGATTTCTGTCCAGCATTAAAATCACTACCTGGCCTTTTGGTCAAGTATAGTATCTATCTATAAACTTACATAAGTGTGGTATTTCTTTAATAGAAAATCCTTTTACAAAATAGTTTTGAGTACTATTAGAAATCATGATATATCTTAAAGATGGAAAAACAACTCCAACACATCATTATACACATATTGACTGCAGCTCGTATAGCATACGCGCAATGTTGGAAGAGTGAAAATATTCCCACAAATGATATGATTATGTATAAAATTTTGGAATGCGCAGAAATGAACAAACTTACGTTAGAATTAAAAGACAAGGAGACGTCAGAATTTTATGAAATTTGGAATAAATGTTATAATTGGCTAGAACAGAGAAAGAAAAAGACATAATTATTGATGTACATAAAATGTA
>NW_015386330.1:265021-364327 GCF_001527695.2 Protobothrops mucrosquamatus | reverse complement strand
ATATGGTGAAAAATAAAAAAAAATTAAAAAAAAGAAAAAAAAAGAAATGATATGGCAGTTAGAAGTATCACCTAGAATATTCTATAACAAGGGAATTCCACAACAACCTAAGATTTCATCACAATGACAAAAATTCTGTTGTGATTTGGCTACAGTCTAACTGCAAAAGGATTTACACGTTTATTGAGAGTTTACTTTTAAACATAATTTATAAAGAAAGCAAATATTATTACCTATAAAACTCATATACTTATTGTATTATAGTTATAGTTATTATAAGATCCCATCTTAGCCATGAAAGCCAGCTGGATGACTTTGAGCCAGTCACTCTGTCTCAGCCCAACCTACCTCACATGATTGTTATTGTGGGGAAAATAGGAGGAAGGTATGTTGGATATGCTCGCCGTCTTGAGTTATTTGTTAAACAAACAAACGAACAAACAAACAAATAAATGTTGAAGATAGACAGATAGAAAAAAATAAAAATTATAGTCAAGGGTCCCTAACACAGCCGTCTTGAGTAAATAAACAAACAAACAAACAAACAAATAAAGGCTGAAGATAAGACAGATAGATAGAAAAAAAATAAAAATTATACTCAAGAGTCCCTAACACAGTCCTGCCAAATGTGTTTTGTATCTGCCTGGCTACTAATGATTGAAAGTTGAATATAGCATTTGATCAAGAGATTTATGACTTCAGCAACTCTTTGAACGGGAGCTAATGACAGTGGTTTCATAACCATTCGTCCTGTCATTTTAGTTGCATATTTCAGAACAAGCCTCTACAAAGCAAGTATGTTCCCACATGACATCTGGTAACATGATGTTTCCTTTCCTGGAAAAGATGATCAAGCCCAGCCACAGTTAGAATATAACAATTTATATATGTAGCAGTTTACTGGATGTAGAACCATTGTACTAAAAATCACAGTTTGTAATGGTGTATTCTTAACAAAGGAAAGCTGGCAGGCAATGCTGTACTTGGAAGCTGTGCGCCAAAAAAGCAGAATTATTTATAGCACAACGATGGGAAAGCTTTATTAGCAGGCAAGGATGCCCTTGTGGATAGAGATTAAAACTCAGCATTCAACAAGTTTTCCCCTAGGTGGTTTATTTGAATTTGCTGTAACAGATTAGTCAGAGAAACAAAGCTGCTGACAAATGTAGACATATGAAAAATAAGGTATTTTAAGCTGTATAAAAAAGAATTTTAAAAAAGGGACATTGATCCCTTTCAGAATGATAATGTTATCTTAGTCCCTTAAGGGAGACATCTTTGTAGCTACATTTTCAGGAAACAGAGACTCCCTTTTCTGATTCTGTCACAGAAGTTAAACATATGGCCAATTTTTCTGATTAAAGTGCATTCAACTGTAATATTCTACTCTCTCAGGTTTTGTGCTCCTTGTTCTTGGAAACAGTGATTTGCGTTAGTGTCAACTTTGAATATGAGTGTGGCTGCAGCCATTTTCCCCTACTCATTTTCAGTTGACACATAGCACGGAGGAAGGGGGGTTTAGCAGGTGCTACGCTAGACAAAACAGACTTTCTCCCATGGGAACCAAGGTCATCGGCTGCTCCTAGGAGTGCAGGCTGGGCATTGGGGAGCATAGTAGATTGCATAGCTTTAGGAGTGAGATTTCTTAACTTTGCATTGGGGATTGTTACATGTCTATTCAGACTTGGTTTCACTTTTGACATGCCGATACTTTGTATCAATAAACATGTTCTTTGAGGAACTTGCAAGCCTCGGAGTTCTGCTTTATTTGTCTCTGTCTGTCGGAACTATGACATTTAGAATGCTATGTAAAATTCTGTGATCTTTAAATCATAGCATACAACCTAGCAGACTGCACTAATTTAGAAAATCAGTTAAACTAAGCATGATTTAAAGTATTGGGCAATCTTAGGTAAAAGTGGATTTTGATATTGTGCTAAGCCATAATTTAACTATTATTTACCAATAACACCACAAGATGCCAAACCACACGGAGCAAAATGTGTTATAATATGATGTTTGAATTTAGTTGAATTTAAACTATCATTTAAAAAGCTATTTTTAACATATTCTTCTTTGCGGGAATTGATTCTTGACTCAATAGATTCCTTTTTTGGGGTTCTGTTCAATTGATAGCTCATTTTCTGTTTGCCTCTTTAGGATACACTTTGGCCTAAATTAGGATCAATTAACTTTTTTGTCATTTCCCGCCTAATACTCAGTTTGTTCGTTTAACAGCTCTGCCATGCACTAGACAGGAAGTTCAGGCTACAGGTCACAACATATATTTAAAATTGTATAGTATAGCTGAAAGTAGCATATGGTTGGAGATGAAGTCTAGGCAAAAGCCTTATACTGAGGCAGATTCACATAATACAGTATTGCTTGCATATACAGGTAGTCCTCCAGTTATGACCACAATTGAGCCCAATATTTCTGTTGCTAAGCGAGACAGTTGTTAAGTGAGTTTTGCCCCATTTTACAACCATTCTTGCCACAGTTGTAAAGTGAATTACTGCAATTGTTAAGTTAGTAACATGGTTATTAAGTGAATCTGGCTTCCCCACTGACTTAGTTTGTCAGAAGGTCGGAAAAGTGATCACATGAGCCTGGGATACCACAGCCACCATAAATAGGAGTCAATTGCCAAGTATCTGAATTTTGATCATATGACCATGGGGATGCTGCAACGGTCATAAATGTGAAAACAAATACTAATCAATATTCTTATCCACTGCAATAAGTGCTACCGTTTCCCAGAAGAGAAAAGTTATAATAGATTTAACCATAATTTCAATTGGGAAAATATGACCATCCTGGACTAAGTCCAAGTCCAAAAATGCCAGGGAATTTTTAGAAACCTGGAACTCTGACAAATCAGCCATCAATATAGACATTAACAACATCTATAGATTATGCAAAAGAGACCCAGCTCCAAAAGGGGCAAAAAAACCCAAGCACCTCTCCACCAGCAATCAGCACCTGGACCAGCATAGATTAACTCCAAGATTAACATCAGACCAGCAATCAAGTAAACAATACCCCATCAGAAAACTGCCAAAGAAGCCAACAGCAAACAGCCCAATCAAAGAATCTCTAAGACCACCCCCACCAACCCTGACAGGCAAGCCACTAGAATATAAACTGACAGCAAACAGCACTCCTTACTAGTATTGATGATGTTACCTAGTTTGGGTAGTGAAAAGTCTGCAAGAAAACAAGCAAGCTCAGAGAGCAACAAGGACCCTTCAGTAGAAGCTCTTTAACAAGAAAACTTCCTCTCACGTGAATACTAGAGACTTTTTATTTATTTTTGTAATGGGGAGGTTGAGACTGGAAGGAATCACTGTTCCATACAATATGGCAGGTTGGGAACAGAAAGTGGAAAGCAATGGGAGAGAAACCAGCCAATAGGAAAAGGGCACAATGAATTTCACTGGTCTGCCTTCTTAGAATTCTTTATATTGATTTTTAATTATTTACTATGTCCCCTATATTCCCTTCCAACCAGCGGCACTGAAAGAAGTAAACAATAAAAGTTTTTTAAAAAACTACATACAATAAAAGCTAAATACAGGTAGTCCTCGACTTGTGAACATAACTGAGCCCAAATTTTCCAAGACAGTTGTTATGTGAGTTTGCCCCATTTTATGACCTTTTTGCTACAATTCTTAAATGAATCAGTGTAGTTAGAAACACAGTGGTTAAGTGAATTTGACTCCCCCATTAACTGTCTCAAAAGATGATCACATGATCTGGGATCCTGAAGCCATCATAAATATATGCCATTTGCCAAGTGTCCAAATTTTGATCACATGACCGTGAGAATAGCAATAGCAATAGCACTTAGACTTATATACCACTTCACAGTGTTTTACAGCCCTCTTTAAGAGGTTTACAGTGTCAGCATATCGCCCCCCAACAATCTAGATCCTCATTTTACCAAACTCGGAAGGATGGAAGGCTGAGTCAACCTTGAGCCGGTCAGGATCGAACTGCTAGCAGTCGGCAGAATTTGCCTGAAATACTGCATTCTAACCACTGCGCCACCATGGGATGCTGCAGTGGTTGTGAATGTGAAAAATGGTCATAAGCTATTTTTTTCAGTGCTGGTATAACTTCAAATGGTCACTAAATGAATTGTTGTAAGTTGATGACTACCTGTACCAGCAGTACAGATGCTACAAAATACTATAGCATTGAGACAAAATGTTTTTTTTCCTTTTCTAAAATCAAAGCAATTGTCAAATTATAATTTCATTTCATTTCTCAGTAAATGAAACTTCACCTAAAGCAGGGAACCTCAACATGATTACTTTGATCATTCTTTTGATATCTTTCAAATTTCAGCATTGTTAAAGATTGATGTTACCCACAAAGGACATAGGATTTTAAAAAAATATTTAATAAAATGTAAACTACCTTAGAGTTTACAAAGCACCCGAACACCTAATTCATGTGAAAATCAACTGGAAACAGCAATGTTTGTCATTTCTGGCAGAGGAACTAGTATTTAGATAATTTCTTTGTTAATCTTTCAATATTGGATGAAAACTTTTTTTTTCATTGTAATAATGAAAAGAATAACCCAGTGAACAATACACTAGTCAAATATGGAAGACTATTTACATTTTTACCTCTTCTTCTTTGCGAATGTTGCATTGTATAGGAGTCACCTGGGCAGAACTAGTGGAGGGAATTTCAGCAGCTAACTCTGCCGCTGCAGCTTTTAATCTGTCAAGTTTACGAGAGGCAATAACTACATTACTACCTGCAAAACAAAACAAGAGGTATTTCAATATTAGTACCAGTTGTACAAAGATTAAACCAGATCTCTTGCTGAAGTGTTAAATCTGGGCTAATCATCACTTCAGTATCACTTTTTGGACTATTAAGAGATTACTGCTATTTGTAAACCTACAAAGAAAGAAAACATGAAAATTGTGCTTATTCTAACCTGACATTTAGTTTATAAACTGTGTGCATTCCCTTCCTAGTATTGGGGCTAGTTCTTAAAGCATCACAAACAAACAGCCTGAAACAAGGCAAGTCAATTATCAAAGTAAGAAGCAGTCAAAATTATCTCTCCCACAAAAATGAGTAACTTCAAGCCCTTTAAACATACTGTTTGGAGAAAACGGGGCAAGAATTTGAAGGGTTAGGGTTAGCGTTAGGGTTAATAAGTAGCTCCTCCCTCTGGGTGTCTTCTGGCTAATACTTTTAATTTAGCCAACTTATATTTCTCCGATTTCTTCTATCTTTGGTTTTGAGTTTTTATTTCTTGTCCGGCTAGAAAATGGTGTTTCTCTTTCATCTCTATCCAAGTCCTGTGTTTGCTCTTGAACTCCCTGTTCTGTTTTTATCTCTTCCTCCGCTCCGGCTTCTGGTTTAAGGTGGACTTCATCCCTTTCAGCCGGAGGAGCCTCTAAGGGGGGGTGTTGCTGATGAATTCCCTCTTCTGACCCAAATGGGATCAGGTACCCCTTTTTATAATACTTGCCTGCAGGCGTTCCAGACCCTCCTGTGGATTAAAAGACCTGTCTGCTCCCCTCAGTGGATCCTTGACTGGAATGCTTTGCTGGTGGTAAATTCCCTTTCCTCCCGTCGAAGTCTTCCCGTAGTCAAAGGCCACGGAGCAAGCTTGGAGATATCACCGATAGGAGAGGGGTTTTCCCCAGGGCAGTCCGTCTGGCAGGACAACGGCCTCTTCATAAGAGTCCCATCTGGGGTGCCAAAATTCTTGTGGAAAACGAAAGAACTCTTACGAATTCCAGAGGGGTTTAGCAGAGAAGTTTATTTGCGCAAGGTTCAGAGCATATTAGAGATAGGCAATTCTGAACGAGGAGGGTGGGATTAGACTTCAGTTTTTATACTCCTCTTAAAGAACAAAGGGCTACACATTGAAATACACACTGTGATACATTAGGAGCATTTCTCACAGGCATACAATGGAAGGTTTTGCTACATACAAAGTATCCATGTGCAAAGCGCATTTGGTTGCCACATATTACTGACAGAGAACTTTCCCAGTGAATTTTCCCAGTGATTATGCATTACATCATTGTTCTAGCAATTATGCAGACACATCATTATTGCAGTTATGCAGACAAAACATTATTCTACTAATTGTTCAATTTTACATTACCATAATCTCAGTGACAACCCTAATTGGGGCTATAGGGAGCTAATACCCAAACAATCTGAAGAAAATCAAAATTTTTCTTCCTCCTAGCCCCTTTCCTTCCCTTCAGATAAATCTCTGGGTCTGCTCTAGTAACTTCATAGTAAGTAACAACTAATTACGAAATCAGTCCCAGGCACCCAACTTCTAAGAGAGGGAACCTGCCCCTATTGAACTCCTGTCACTCTTGTCAAAATCATAAAAGCTACAATCAACGGCACAGAGGAACCCTTCGATCCTTCTCCACCTCTCCCATTCCCCCAGAGGAGGAGAGACAAACCCGCTCCCAGAGACTGAGCTCCCGCCTTTCGGAGACCCTTTGCCCACCGAGATGCAGCAGCTCAGCGGCGATGGCCTTGCCGATGCCCGTGCCCCCGCCCGTCACGACGGCCACGTGATTGCGAAAGAGTCCAGCCGCCAGAATCCCCCTGCAGCCGCTGCCATCGCTAACCGTCGCCGCCGCCATCTTGACAGTTCTCAGCCACACTTTGGTCCTTCTTAGGGCCATTTATATTGCAGCGAGCGCCCCGGGTCACGTGACCAACGCCTCTTGAGCGCTCTGCCCCCCCCCCTTTTCCCCTTCTCTTTCGAAATCCGAACGCTACCTCTGGAATAGCGCGCTGTAGCAGCCTTCTCCCTGCCACACCCACCGGGGGGGTGGGGGGTGGGCGGCATCTCTTGCTCAATGCAAGCTAATGGCACGCGGACGGGATTGTATCTTTGGCTGCACGAGAGGGAGGGAAAGGGGGGGGTCTCAAGTACACAATTATCATTCTTTCCCCTCCCCTTTTCCCTCGCAGCACAAAAGGTCTGTCTCCGCCTGGTTCCTTCTCTCCCTACTAAAGACTGGGGAGTGGAAGGCAGGGAGGAGGGTAGATACCGCCCTTCCCACCCATTCTATTCTGTACCATTCGCGATCCCTGAGCAAGATTCTCCCCCCCCCCCCAATAATATCAAAGAAGTGGAAGAGAATGGTGGTGGTGCAGTAGATCATCTGTTTCACCCCTGCTTTTGATTTCGCTCCCGGCATTGTCTCCCGGCAAAACGACGCAAACCGCGCTCCTTTTAAGGCAGAAGAGCTACTCGAAGCCGGGAGCGCCCGACCTGGCATCTGTCCCTTCCGATCTGTTTCGGAGGGGTTTATTTCAGATGCGAAGGGAGGAGAGGTCCTTAGCCTTTCCGAACCACCTTGACCCCCTCGGAGGAGAAAGAAGGAGCGGTTCAGGGGCAGGGACGGCGCTACCTTCCCGCGAAGAGGCGGAGGAACAAAAGCATCCTCTGTCCTCGGCGGTCCGGATGCCAACCCAAGTGGTGTAATTTATCGGCGTTCTGCAGGCCTCGTTAATCTTGCACGAACAGGTAAGCGTGGGTTTAATTTAAGAGAATTGGGACTTTCCCATGCGACTTCGCCATCCTTCCCTGTAAGCCTATTAAAGCAGTGGAAAACCGGGAATCTCCCACCTGTCTGCGGTCCCCAAAGCCTACAGAACCTAGCCGGAGCAACTCTGCCTGTATTATTTGCTTTAAGACATACCTCCCTTCTCTTCTTTAATTTGGTGTCCTCCAAAAGATATTTTGATCCAAACTGCTTTAGTGCCCTGGGATTGTAAGGTTTTGGCTTTCTGGAAATGATAGCATAATCCTTTTTTCTTTTCTTTTTTTAAGGGAGTCAAGATTAGACAGGCTGACCTTTCAGATACAATTCTGGTGAAATTGTTTTGAAGCAATGTTGAGTGTGTGTGTGTGTGTCAGCAGTTTTTAAAAGAAATCATTGGGATTCCATGGGTCTATCCGAAATCAGATGAATATCCTTTTACAAGTTTGAGGGTCTATAATGTTTTCTCTCCCACAATTGTATGTCCACCTTACTGAGCTTAAAACAATATAGTGGTCTCCTCAAACAGCCTCCGAAGTTGCCCTGAGAGATAGTGACTAGCCTAAAGTCATTAAGTGGGCTGAAAAATCTAGATTTTTTTCAATCCAAGTCCAACTCTTTAAAGACTACACCATATGGCATTGGGAAGAATTCCTCCCCCTCCACCCCACTTTTATTCACAGCCTCCTCTGCAGCAAAGGTTAATAGCTACTATTTCTCTTTCATATGGGAAATCTTGGAAATGTGTTTAAATATTTTGAGATCTTAATGGGGGAAGAAAAATGTTAATGGCATCAACTTAGTCATAACTGCTCTTCCTGATGTCTTTTGATTTCTGAAGTTGTTGATAAATAAGTAATTGGGAGTTACTTGCTATGCTTTAGGATGAAAGAAAAGTCAATGAATTCTAATGTTCTTCTAGGCCAGGGGTGTCAAACTGCCGGCCCGCCGGCCAGTTTCATCATACCGGAGCCATGCCCACCCCATTGTCGGCAATGGCAAAAAAGCTCCGATACGTTGCGCGACGTCACGTGGCATCGCGAGATTGACATGTCTGTTCTAGGCATTAGCCTTTAGCTTTGAAGATGCATGAAGTTTACCAGTGCTTAC
Source organism: Protobothrops mucrosquamatus (assembly GCF_001527695.2). Classification (NCBI taxonomy): domain Eukaryota; kingdom Metazoa; phylum Chordata; class Lepidosauria; order Squamata; family Viperidae; genus Protobothrops; species Protobothrops mucrosquamatus. The sequence continues at coordinate 355,661 of NW_015386330.1, read as the reverse complement.
CATGAACCATTCCTGTGTAAATCAAGATACCTCGGTAGGTACTACCTGGGCAAGAATGGGAAGGACCTGTTTGCATAGTAGAAGAGGCAATGGTTGGCCATTGCTCACTCCCATGAGCCTAAATCACACAATGTTGCCTTACCTGGAAATAAACATACTGAAATTTCATGTACATAAATAGACATACAAAGCAATATACAATTAAAAAGTCAGAAAGTATGGAAATACTCCTCTCAGAATCTATTTTATTAAATATAAATACCCTTTGACATAGGAGCTAGCCAATTCACTGCTTAACTATTTCAGCCTGAAGGACCCCACCAGTTACTAATATGGAAACCACAGTTATGTGTTCATTCTTGCAATACCAGTGGCATTCCTCTTTCGTTCCTCCTTTATAGTCTTGAACAGTGTGAGGAAGACAAAAGCAAAAGGCTTTTCCCCCAGCCCATGATCTTGCTTATAAATTTCTGAATTCCCACTGAAGAAAAACCAACAATTGTGATCAGGATTCCTAGGAGAGAAAGGAAGCTCTAATTGCTTTTCCTTTTGGTTGTATCAGGCAAAGTCATAGACAGAAAAGAAAACAGTGAGGTCTAGAAGGAGGAGGAAGAGATCAGCAATCTTTGCTTCTCTTAGCTATGAGTCTAAGTCTAAGCTGTTTATTCTTAGATTCCCTGCTTCTTGCAAGTCACACTTTTTGCAGCCAAAGGCAAAATATAGGCTGCTTAGCATACCAGTAGTATATACACCCAAGCTATTAACAGCTATTATGCCAACTCCCCACTACACATGGCAGCACATATAAACTATATTTGTGTCATATGTTTACCCATGATTGATTGAATTGTGCTTTACTCAATTAGCCAACTTGTCTGGATTTTCATGACACATTGTACCATATACTAACCATATGGGTGGCATTAATCCACATGGAGAGCCAATTTGATGCAGTGGTTAAGGTGCTGGCCTAGAAACCAGGAGACAGTGAGTTCTAGGCCTCCCTTAGCATGAAAGCCAACTGGGTGACTTTGGGCCAGTCATTCTCTCAGCCCAGCCTATCACACGGGGGTAATTGTTGTGGAGAAAATAGGAAAAAGGAGTATTAGGTATGTTAGCTGCCTTCTGTGTCAAAATAGTAAAGGCAATACATAAAGAAAATAAAAATAAATTTATCCAATTTGATAGGTTAGGCTGTGGTTGGCTACTTGTAGCTAGGTGTATGAATCCAGGCATAGAATAAGTTATATGGACAAATACTTGATTCTGGCAACCACCTTGTCTGCTTTAGGCTAAATGTTATCCAGATATACAGTAGCTGCTGCTCATGTAAAATGTAAATAGTTCATGGGTCATTTTTAAAATCATTGAGTGTATTCATAGCCTTAAAGTTTATTCTGAGGAAAAAGTCTTATTCTGTTGAATAAATGTATTTTAAATGAGTGCATTCAACTACATTGAACAGACTTAAATACATTGTCTGCTAGCCTGATTGACAAATTACAGTCTGAATTCTTAGTCATCTTGCCAAAGCTTCATCTGAATGGAAACTTGTTAACCACAGTCTGATTCATCCAAGTGTGGTCTTAGGGAGCTTAATAGCACTTATTTTCTAATAAGTAGTTCTATTGCTTTGTCTGTGATGCAAGCCAACATAATGGTACTGTCTCTTGACTTCTATTGAAGTGGATTTTATCTTACCGTTAATACTACTAAATGTAGACTATTTATAGATTTGAATTATATAAGTTCAATTTTCCATTTTTTTCCTATTATTATGCTCATTTAAATTTGAATAATTGAATAAGAAGACATGGATATGTGTGTCAAGCTAATTTTGCTTAGTACTTGAAAGATGTGTATTTCTGTGACTTTTTTCCTTTTCCTTTTTCGTATGCAATTAAAATAAAATTTAAAAGAAAATAGAAAAAATATTTCATGGTCTTTTTTATCTATACAATATTGGTTGAAGTATGAAAGCTAAATACAAGAGTTTGAACTATGGGTACATGAAAGCAAATGCAATGTAATGACTATAATGTAATCTATGATTTATTTTCACAACTGGAATATAAAGAGCTGTCAGCTTAGATACAAAAATCTGCATGACCATTAGATGGCAGCAAAGAGAGTGTTTTGAGTGAGTTGAAAAGAATCGGAAGCAAAAGAAGAACAGGAGTTATACAGTATGTTAAAAGTACACAACCCTGTCCCCAAATCCAAGTGAATTAATGTGATTATACTGAAGAGACATCTGGGTTAAAATAATTGGAGGATGGAATAAAAAACCATCCTCTATCTATTATCACTTAACTAAGGAAAAGATGCAACAATGTGGATGATGCTTCTCAAGTGTGACTTGCCAATTATCAAATAGATTGAACTATAATGATGAAAGATTTTACTTCCCCTGACATCTGCTCAAAGGCAACACTGCTGAACCTGGTCCTTGAAATTCCTGATTTGTTTTGTTGAGAGCTTCCTTTTTCAGAGGAAAAGCGGCGTCCATGCACTTCCGGCAGGCCATTCTGGGCCTGAGAGGCCTCCTCCAGGCCTCCCAGGCCCAGAATCGACTTCTGGAAGCAGCATCCACACACTTCCGATGCGCTGTTCTGAGCCTGGGAAGCCTCCGGGCCTCCGAGGCCCAGAACAGACTTCCAGAAGCGGCGTCCATGCACTTCTGGAGGGCCATTCTGGGCATTGCGAAAAAGGGCTAGGGCTTCAGTGGGTGCCATCCAGTGGTGGGATTCAGCCGATTTGCCAAACACAACAAAAAATTAGCTACGGGTTCTCCTGAACCGGTGCAAACTGGCTGAATCCCACCACTGGGATTTTACTATTTTTGTATGTCCATCACATCTCAGATGGAGTATATAACATAGTTTATTGGTCCCATAAGAAACATTAATCTGGGCTAGAAAAAAACTAGGTCTTTATCATTAAGAATGCTAGTTTTGCTGGTGAACTGCAAGTTCCCATAGCTTGATGTAACTGGTACTTTTTATAGCTTAGGAGCATTAAAAAGAATTGTTGGTATTGCCCTGCATTAAATGTGCTTCTACTATTTTCCACAGCAGTATAGTATCAGTAAAGTAAATTACACAAATTTGCATTGCTTTGCTATTTGTTAATTCCTTGGTTTATATTTATTTTTTAATTAACATGTTTCTTGCACTTCATTGGAACTATGGTCCAGGACACTCATGCATAATATAAATAACTTAGTTTTGGAGAATTTCAAATGAATGTTTAAGCTAACTCCATTGAAAAATATTAATTTGAATTGATAGAAGATCCATGAACAATCTATCATTTTTATGTACAATTGAAATATATTGTAAAAATAGGCTTTGTACTGTGCTTAGATATAAGTGCACATTAAAAAAAATACTGAACTGCTACTGTACAGGTTTCATATATAGTAGTTCATTTTACAGGCAGTATATGATTTTATTTGGAAGCCATGGTATATCAAAATTTGCAAACCTTACAGATATTATCAGTCTTGTACAAAACCCCAAATAGAAGGCAAATAAATAGGTGAGCTTGGCTCAAAACATAAGCAATATCAGACCTAATCAGTAGTTCAATGAAAATTCCAGAGCAAGAAGCTAGACTGGGAAATTGAAAAAACATTCCAGAAGTCAACAGCAGATCACCTCCGTACTGTTACCCAGTTCACTATATGGACATATCCATGAAGTTACCAGGAACCAACGTTTATTTTTTGTACTAGTATCTTGATAATAGGAAGTTTTGGGTTCCAAGAAATTTGTCTGACTTCACAAGATTCGTGGGTACAAATTATGCTTAAGAGGTATTATTTTGCTCAATATCATATAATAATAGGGATCATACATCTAACCAAACTATAATGTAGTTTTTATTGACACTTATTCAACAATAACAGCCAATCTGATCTAATGTTTAAGACACCAGGCTAGAAACAAGAAGTCTGTACTAATTCCAGCTTGGTCCAGTCACCCTCTCTCATCTCAACTTGCCTTACAGGGTTATTGTTGGTAGGGAAAATAGGAAGAGGGAGGAATATTAGATATGGTCACCACCTTATTTATAAAAACAACAAACATACAATATAAATAAATAAACAATTAAATAAATATATTGTAAGCATAAATTCAGTATGGATCCAACTAGGGTTGCCAGGTCTGCTTCCAAAAAATAGCGGACAAGCGGGGGGGGGGGGTTAAGTAGTAAAAAAAGTAGACTGTACAGCTTTAGATTACGTACCATTTCATCATAAAGCTTTTGAATAAAAAAAATGTCCACTATTTTGTGAAAAAAAATAGTGAACATAATGTGAAAAAAGCGGACTGTCCGCTCAAATAGTGGACACCTGGCAACCCTAGATCTAACTAATTCCAAAAAACTAGCTGTGTTTAGAAACTCATTGTTGGAACTGTTTTACATTGGTTTTTTGTACTGTTCTAAGGTTTTCCTGCCATCCCAATGTTGAAACCCTTAACACACTAAAACTCAGATCGCCCAAAACTGCTTTGAGGCATTCGTGGTTTAACCCAATCTTTTCCAATGTGAGGTTTTTCATATGCATTAGAATTTCTCTTCTCAGCATTACCAACTTGTGGAAACTGAACCTCATCACATCTGGAGGACATCAGGTTGGGAAGACAGCTTAAGTCTTCTTTGGTAATAGTTGAATTGGGGAGACAGATGTTTGACATCTGCAAATTCATGTAAAAATAAATATTACTATTTCTAAGTTTTCTGCCAATGTTGAACCTCTGTTGAAATTAATTGTGATACTGGTTTAAACAGGTTCTCCTGTGTGAAATCACTTAACTCCCTCTTTTTACATTGCAAATTGTCTCGATGTTTCTTTGGGCAATTACAACATGTCCATTTGTGTTTACTATATTGACACACTTCTAATTTACCAATGTTCTTATAAAGAATATGTGCAGATTGTGCTGTGCAATAAGAAACCATCTAAAGAAATGGAAAGAACTTCAACAAAGCCTGCTGGAAGAATTCTGCATAGTAACAGTCAATTCCCAATTTCTAAAAATTCTCTGTTTTCACAGCAAACACTCCCTGGGGTTTTTGCAATAGAGAGACTACTGTTTGTTGTTTGTGAACTATGCTGCCACTACTGCTGCTTTCTCAACAGCAGTTACAGAACATCTCTTCATTCACATTCCTTTTTTTGAGATCCTAATCCTTTTATTTTCTCAGAGACAGATTTATGCAGAAATATATAGAAAAAGAGGTGTGCCTACGCAGCGATTTCAAAATGGCCACATGAGCAATTACACAATCTGGATTCATGCCACTCACTAGGGCAGAGGTGGCTGGAGGATGTAACAATAGCATTTGAGGGAAATGAGGGTAGCAAGGAGGAGAGTAATAAGGCAAAGTGGGCAGGATTGTGTTGCCCATGCAAATGATTCTTTCCACCAGCATCCCATCCCCCCCTCAAAGAACTTAATAAAGCTAGTTTTAGAGCTTATGTCAGAATTTTCAAGTGGTGGGAAGCCATGCTGTTATTTTTTGGGAATTATTTATAATCCAAGGGAGGATTGCAAAACACATTTGCCTTAAAGCCCCAGGTTGGTGTTAAATAGCAATGTCAATCCGTAGCTCCGTTCTCAGCTGCAGAGGCATTTTCTTCGGCCGCAGAAGATATGGGCCAGCTGGGCAGGGGTGTTGGTGCTGCGGCCATGAGATGAGACTGTGGAAAAGACACCCCCCCCCAAAAAAATAAGACCTGGTGCCTCTTTTGGAGGCAAAAAGAAGAAGTCCGGGTCTTATTTTCGGGGAAACACGGTATAGATATATTTACAAGATATGGAAGAAGCTTGTCAATGCTTTGTGAGATGATTTTCAGCTTCCCAGTTCCTGCTGCTTTATCATCCAAGGACTAACCCAACTCAGCCTTTTCCAGAACAAATGAAATCTTTACATTTCTTGATAGTGAAGTGAAATAGATTTTCAGGAAGATGATCTCCAAATCTAATTTTCATAAACACTATTCAGATAACCGGAACAGTTGCACTGAATAGTCCAATGTTAAGTTCTTGTGTGCAGAGTTACAATGTGCTTTTCTTATCAGCTACCAAGACAAAAAGGGTTTTAGAAGTGTTGCAATATATTTTTCCAATAAGAAGATTAAAATGCCCTCAAGTTGAACTTGATTTCTGGGAATTGCACTGGGCAAACCATACAGTTTTGTTGGCAGCGTTAGAGAAGTGGTTTGCTATTGACTTCTGATTTTTTTTTAAAAAAAAGTTTTCCATTCTCTTATAGTCTCTATAGTTTCCAGCCTCTAATAGTCCGAGAGCCTCTCATCCAGATACTATAAATACCATGTTCATCTGTTCCTTTCTTACCTAAATTCACTTTTGGTGTGGGAGGGAGGGAAGGAAAGAAATTCTCTGGACTCCTTACAAATAAAATTTCCTTTCCCATCTCACAATCTTCTGAAACGGCCCGCGCTAGAGGCTATTTACAAACATTCTACAAATCAACACATACATTAGACTTCAGATGTGGTTCTAAAGCCAGAGTAACTGGTTTAATGCAACATGCAACACCAGATGGCTTTGTGTGCTAAGTGTGACTCTAGCAAGAGTCCAATAGAATAAAGGACATGGAGTTCCAAGAAGAATTAAATAGGTTGCTTTGCCACAGTAGAGATAGAATCAAACAGGGTGTGTAGGAATCGTCAAGATATCTGAATGATCTGACCTTCCCAAAACAAATAATAGCTTTCTTCAGAGCCAGATTTAACATTCTTCCCTCAGCACTCCTCCAGGGCAGGTATAAGAGAATACCAATGGCAGAACTCACAGTACAATAGAACATGTGAGATATCTTCAACTTCTCCTTTACCACATATACATACGTGGTAAAGGAGAAGTTGAAGATATCTCACATGTTCTATTGTACTATGAGTTATACCAAGTTTATAGGTCAGCATATATTCTCCCCTTATTAGAGAGATTGCCAGGGAGGGCAGACAATTTTTATGTAGGCTTTCTCCTCCAGGACTCAAACCCTTCTATCACGCATGCAGTGGCAAAATACTGTGTTGCGGCAATGTCCACAAGAAAAAAAGTGGTTACAGATCTATAGCCGTCAACTTGTGCCAATTTTTTGGAGATATCTCTAATAATGTTTGGAACATTATATTTACTCACACACTAATCGGCTATCCATTCACGTAAACTAGGGAGTGACCCTAACATTTTGAGAACATGTATTTTCTTAACAGGGATGTTATTATTTACTATTAATGTTAGTACTATATTATTATTATTATTATTATTATTATTATTATTATTATTATTATTATTATTATTATTATTATTATAATATTGTAAAAAGTGATGGCTGTTGCTGGTCTACGACCGTAATAAAGTTATTTGTAATTGACTCCAGCAAGAGTGTTAATTTTGGATGCTGATTTAAATTCATCTCAAGGGTGCTCATTTTAAATTCATAATTGGGTCACGTTTCCTGAGCATTTTCTCTCTTTTTCTCTCACTTTTAGGATTCAGAGCGGGCGGAATTCATTCAAGGCTGGAAAGGAGTTTGCATTGCTGAACTGAACACATCCCTTTTCCAATGATTATTTTTGGCTCGTAAGAGAAGAGAAAACATTTTAGAAGATAGCAGAAAAAGTCAACAAGATGCCCAGTGAAAGAGTTCAGAGTAACTGGGGGCCAGAAGCCCAAATTTCTGGGGAGAGCAAAAACAAGGGGCAGAGTTCTCCTTGCAACTCCTTACATAGAGCTGTGGCTATGGCTGTGACCTGCCAGGGAGAAGCCAGCACTGAAAAAAGGAAAAAGAGGAGGAAAGAGTCCAGGCCAGAATCAATCATTGTTTATCGGTCAGGGACAGAAAACAAAGTGGAAGAAGAACAAGCAGAGGAGGATGGGATTGAGAAAAGTTCTGAGGAAGGCTCCAAATTTTTGGGATACACTCTAGGAGATGGTAAATGCATTGGAATAAGTGGTTTAACATTTGTTGTGCATGTTTTATTTGTTCCAATGGATGTGTTAGGGAAGGAAATGACATCTTTTAGCTTAGTTTTCAGGTACTGACTACTGCAGCTAGTAGTAGTACAGTCTATGCATATTTTGTTAAACCATAGTTATTTTGTAGTCAACGCTTGAACAAACTGCGGTCCCTGAATTTGCACATCACTAAGCCATCATCCATGGTTTGCAAGCCACTACAGCTGTATACACACATCATGTTTAGCCTAAACAAGTTACAGACTTTTGTACAAAGCCAGCCATAGATTCTTTGGTTCCCTGAGCTTTCTGTTTTCTAAAAAAAAATAATAATAATGGAGAAGAGTGTGACACATTGTTTTGCTTCTGTATTTTCCATTCAGAAGCTATTGAAAAATACTCCTTTCCATTTCTGCAAAGTGGCCTTAATATCACTTGATGATATTGTTTTATTACAGTGTTTGCATTATCTGCCCAAAGGGCCTTTTTTGTTCTCTGTCTGCCCCAATAGGTAGATGAGACCAAGTAATCAACTCCACAGGAAGGTTAAAACTATTATTACTGAGATTGGCTAGAATAACAGAATTTTGCAAGTCTGATTATATTGTACGTGTTTATAGATAAGTGATTTAGGGAAATGTCTGTTAAGTTGCTTCCAAATATTATCTGTCTGTTGTGCGCTTAAAATATTTTTAATTCCTCGTTGCCCTAGCAATGGATTTTTTGTATCTCTATCAAAGTCAACTTCTTAACTCTCCATACTGTCTGAAAAGGATACACAGGGGTAAATATTAGAGGCCACTTTGGAACAACAAGAGGGAAACCTAAGCCAAGAACTTTGCAGTTCAATGGTTTAGACCAGGGGTAGGCAACTTTGGCTCTTTTATGACTCGTGGACTTCAACTCCCATAATTCCTGAGCCAGCTGACTCAGGAATTCTGGCAGTTGAAGTCCACGAGTCATAAAAGAGTCAAGGTTGCCTACCCCTGGTTTAGACTTTAGACCCTCTTTATTTTCTGCCTTAGAATAAGAAGCACAATACTACAACAAATAGATTGAACTAACAAACCATGTTACAATGTGTTCTGGCTTTTTTGTGCCATTCAGTTACACTCTATTGATCAGATTTTTTTTCAGTGTAGTTTTGTATGTTTGTCAGTGCCTTAGATTAAAAGTTTATTCTATATCTGAAGCTTATGTTAATTTTCTTACATAGTGTCCTAATTAAAAGGAGTGAAAAGTTTTATTTTTAAAGGACATATATAAAAAAAACCTAACTATTGAGGGACTACATTAAGATAAATATATTATTTTAAACAAAATATTTTCCTGCTAAACAGTTGCTTTTCCTCACTATGTGGACTGATTTATCCTCCTCTTCCTTCCAATTCGTTGATTCCTTTTACCGTTTCTTAAGCCAACTTTCCATAGCCTGGTGATCTCCAATTGTGATGGACAACAGCTCTATCATACATAATATCACGACTATCATACCAAGCTAGTATAATAACATGATATGATTTAGAGCAGGGGTAGGCAACCTTGGCTCTTTTATGACTCGTGGACTTCAACTCCCAGAATTCCTGAGCCAGCATGGCTCAGCTTGGAAACCTCTCCCTTTCCCCTCAGCATGGCTGGCTCAGGAATTCTGGGAGTTGAAGTCCACGAGTCATAAAAGAGCCAAGGTTGCCTACCCCTGGTTTAGAGGCTTGATACCTGTCCCTGGACAAGCTTTCCAGATATGAATGTGATTGCAATTATTGAAGTAAGTCCCAATTTACTCCATGCCAAGGAAGGATTTTTTAAAATCCATTCCCAGAGAGGCTTGCTTCACAAGGACTACTAAGGCATTAACAGATAGGTTCACATAACATGTTATGCCAAAAAACAAAACAAAACCATAACCCAGAGAATGCCAGGTTAGAGAAGTCTGCATAAAATGCAGCAGAATTTGTATCAAAACAGTGAATCTCAGCTTTGCCTTTTGTCTTGTACTGATTTAGCTCTTCTGTGTTCCCAGGTTCATGGGCTATGCCTTTAGATAGCAGGTATGTTACTTTAACTGGAACCATCACAAGAGGAAAGAAGAAAGGGCAGATGGTAGACATCCATGTTACACTCACCGACAAAGAGCTGCAAGAACTGGCTCGGTCAAAGGAGCTTCCAAAAACCGAAATGCCTGAAAGGAAGAAGGCTTGTCAATTTGGGATGGATAAAGGCCCCCATGTTCTTCTCTGGACCCTTGCCTGCCTCCCTATTATTTTCATTATGTCCTTTATTGTTTCTTTTTACTATGGGACCATTACTTGGTACAATGTCTTCTTGGTGTACAATGAAGAGAGGACCTTTTGGCACAAGATCACCTTCTGCCCATTTCTAATTATCTTCTATCCTATCTTCATCATGGCGATTTCTTTCTCTCTGGGCATTTATACAGCAATAACTCAAATCTCCTGGGCCTTTGGAGATTGGTGGCATGCGGTGAGGGATATGGAGAAAGGATTTTGTGGATGGCTCTGCAGCAAGGTGGGCCTGGAAGATTGCTCTCCATATAGCATTGTTGAGTTGCTAGATTCAGATAATGTCTCAGGGAGTCTGTCAGCCAAAGGTTCAGCACAGGGTGAAGAGGTCTCGGCTGTCTGAGTCTTTGTATTAGGAGATTGCCTATTATGAACATACATAAACTGATTGTTTGAAGCATGCACAAAAACTCTGATGCCAAGTCAAGTGTTTGGAAATAAGACCACACATTGGTCATTTATTTCTGCGTAGTATGTCAACATGAAATATTTGTTTCCATTTCTGTGGAAAAAAATGATCTTTTCTGTAGAAAGCAGGCATGACCTGGAGAAAGATTCTAGCCCGGCTGCATTTTCTATGCCTTGCTATTATTTAACATGATGTGGTTTGATATAACCTCAGGTGACAAGGAAGAGATGCATGTTTGATGCCTAGAAAATCTCTCTGCACATTTAAAAATTAAGAACAATTGAGAAGGCTGGGTTGAAGCCTTTTCTCTGATCAGCTTGTTTCCTGGGAGCATAGATTTTTATGAGATCGCATGTTTAATTCTAGGCTCCTGCCTAGAGTGAAATAATTCTACCCAGTGCTTTTTTTCTAAAAAAAAAAAAAAAGTGCTGGAACTCACACATGTCATACAACCTGCCTTGCCTACCCTACAAAGTTCCATCCAAAAAAGGTGCCGGAACTCTGTTCTGGGCGTTCTATGAGAAAAAAAGCCCTGATTCTACCCATTTTCTACTAGATTCAGCAGTCCATATGAACCAAGGGATCATGAAAAATCAGTACACTAGAGAAGAATCTCCTGTTCCTTGTTAGGATGAATATGGTTAATTGGCTTATAAGTTTAGCTAGTCTGATCCGTTTCAGTTGGATAGTATTATGCAGGATAATAGAGCTGGGCTGCAGACATTTGTATAATCATTGGATAGTAGTAAAAGGTTATAAAAATATATTTCTTTGCTGCCATCTAGGGATTTTCTGATTTTTTTGCAGCCCAGAAGTTATTGTGGTTGCTTCGGTACAAGAAGAGTAGTACAAAGAGAAAACGGATCCCAAAGTTTGCTATTTTTTTTATAAATCTTTCTGTGGATATTCTGGTCCATCTTTCAAATAATGGCTGACAAATGCTAGTGGATGAAATGCATTTAACTTGAGAGTGATTCCTGTTAAGTGCAAGAATCCATAGCTTGACTCAGAAATTAGAATCACAAATATGATTTTCATGAAAGAAGCCAGGAACCTAACATATACAAAGATGTGTGGAATTTGCTTCCCATTCTATCCAGCCTCTTCCAATTTCAATAGCTAACTGAATTTTAAGGCAACATACTGTTGGTTATGGGATATCAACTGTCACATCTGATTTAATATGTGAGCAGAAAGCCAAGGTGAATTTAAATTAATTAATGAAAGCAATAATTGAATCAAGTGAAATATCCAGAAGAAATCAGTGCAATGTACTTGGGATGACACAATGTCCCAAACTAGAATCTCCAACATATGACATCTTCAGTGTTGACTTCAGATGCTCACCAGGTTTTCTGCTCATAGGAAATTGTTCTAATGCTTACTTACTGAAAACAATGAGCAACTTACTTCCCCTGCTTAATGTGAAAGTTCCACCTACCTACCCAAAACAAGCAAACAAAACAAAAATAATAGGAAACCACTTGAAAGGGCAGAGAAACAAAAAGTAGTAGGTGGAATTTTGGTAAATCAGTGTTTTGTAACTGATTTTATCCCCAATGGCGTTTGTGTAATGGACAAGCCATTTTCCCAGCCAACATTTTGTGAGAGAGCCTACCTCTTTTTAAAACCTAAATGTATCTACCAGACTTTCCCGCCCCAAATTAGCAGTCATGGGATATATCATGAGTACATGCCTTGTTGACTGCCTCAACTACATAACCTATGGTACTGATGTCAGAAATTACACAACATATTCAATCTAGACATTTCTATGGGGCAAATACAATAGATTGTGGGGCTACCTATGATGCAGAATTTACCTGTATTATACATTTTCTTCTAGTAGTATATGCATTAATAGCCATCTTACTTCAGAACAGATCTGTTGTCTTCTGTGAAGTAAAGAAAGCTGTGACCAACTGGTGGTGCTATTGTATTAGTCTATTTTATGTCTGTCTAAATGGTACAGTTTTTCTCTCATAACAAATCTTTAGTTGCCTACTATTATAAAGTGTTTGCAAATATGACTGTCTATTAAAAGCCATGCTATTGAAAAAGCACAATGTTTTTTCCTTCCTCTGCTCAGAGTTTGATCGGGTGTATACTGATGTAACATTGTAAAAAATTTTTTAAAAAAATCATTTTGCTATTATTCTGTCCAGGCAAATTATTTTCTCAGGAACAATTTTTGGCAAGTTGTCAAAACAACCACCACAAACCTTATCTGCTCATAGCACTGACTAGGTAAATCCTGTGATATTACCACTCCATTTTTTCCACAATTGAAATAGTTTGGCATTTTTAAAAAAATAAAAAATAAAAAATGCTTAAAAGACAAAGATAATGAATAAACTTTTGAAAATAAACGTGACGTGCTAATAATTTTTTTAAAGCAAAAAAAATCTTGTTGCAAACATGGATGGTGCCATATTCTTGTCTGTATTAGATCCATTGATATTCATTACCATCATTTATATCAGTTTTCCCTAGTTATATCTTTCAATTAAGTTGGCTGAACTATTTTGCTATGACAGCTATTTTAAATGTTACATCTGTACTGTATCACCCATTTGTTATTTTGCTGGAATGTTCCAAGAGGCTTAATAGCTGAATATTTGTAATGGATGATTTAATGATGCATTTCATAATTTTGCTTTGGGGGAGCAGGTCTCCTTGAAAAGTGGCCCCCAAAGTGTATTATCTCATTTCATTTATATTAAACTGCTTTAGATGGATTTATGCTGTCTTTCTGTAACTTCTTTCTGCTACATTTTTCTGAAGATTTACTTCTGAAGATTTACTTTATTACCCCCCTTCTTTAAATAGGCTGGTACTAAAAAAAAAAAAATCTTCCAGAACTTTGGATTTAATTCCACTTTCATTCATTTTCAAGGGCTTCAGTGATATTAAAATAAGTAATATCAGGATGAACAAGAAGAAATGATGCTTCTTTGTAGCTTCTTCAGAACCAGAAGCATCTGTGATTTTTTTTATATGAACAATGTCATTTGTTAAAATAAAAAGGTCCTTTAACTACCCAACTTTTATCTTCCTCATTCTTCTCACTTTGGAAGTGTGTTCAGGAGAGGGGGAGATTCTCTTCATCTTTTAAAAAGAATTAACTTCTGGGAAAATAAATTGTAAAATAAATCTAAGGGAGATGAACAGTTAAGAAATATGAAATATAAATAAAATAAAGATTTAGGAAGGATAATTCCCATTTCCAGAGAACTATGCTACTCCCAAGAAATTTAATTAATTAAATCATATTTAATTAAACCATATGTTTAATTAGCTTGCACTGTATTTTTTGGGCTCTACACTGATTTGCAATAAATTTTGAACTTGAGGTAACACAGGCTTCTTTGGGAATAATTTTTGACCAGATATAAGGTTAACCTGTGGCACATAAAATAAAATAAATATATAATTGGAAACTGTTGGTTTTTAAAAAATAATTTAACCTGAGAGACAAAGGCAGGCTACCCGTATATTTGATAAATAGTTTCTTCTGAATGAAAATTTGCTTTACTCTGTAGGTTGAATAAATCATCTGTATTCAAATTCTTTTTAGGCCAGTGGCAAAAAAATAATAATTCCCAAGTCTGTGAGATTTTTAGTGGGATTGAATTAAAATAAATGTTCCACCACTAAGCTAGAGCTCTTCCCCACAACAATCATCTACAAACATCATGGAATTTTACTCAACTATATCTTATGTTTCCTGATTCTTATATGCCTCTTTTCAAAGCATCTTTACAAATCTCAGAACATAATTACTTCCTGGAGAGTTCCTTGCTATGATATATTTCAATAAAATGTTTCTACCACCTCAAAACCTGTCCACATCTTCGTCTGCTTATGTTATTTCCACTCGGAGCAAGTTTCAGTTAGAGTGTCAATGAATACATTGCTTCAACATGGAGGAAATGGCTTATTTAACATCACACAGCATCCATTCATACAGATTCAGGGCACAGCTGCAGCTCTTGAAGTAAGGCACTCTTTCTTTGGATACAGCAAGAAGCTTACTGTTTTCCATTTTAAAGTTTAATGTTGGGTGCTCTTGCTTCAGCCACTTCAGACTTGGGTGTGGCAAAATCAGATCTTGTTTAAGAGGAGATCACTCTTGTCAGTGGAAATAAGCAAGATCTCTTCAAAAGCCGTGGTTCCTTCATCTTGGCAGAATTCCTAAACTTTATATATAAGTGGTACAATCTGAAAATGCTGTTTAATATACTATGTCTTTCCTGGCAAATATATACTGTATGGTAGTAAGCCAGAATAAAGTTTGTTCACTTTTCGCTCCATGTCTTATATTTAACTTTATAGGTCAGTGATGGCGAACCTTTTAGAGACCGAGTGCCCAAACTGCAACCCAAAACCCACTTATGCATCGTTGGGTGCCGGATCAGTGTGGCCCATTGGGTGGGTGTGGCCCATTGGGTGGGCGTAGCTGCGGTGGTAACAGCAGACTGGGTAGGACTAAAAAGTTCAATAAATCAATTCCAACTTTGCAAGATCTTTTTTTTCCCCGCGAGAAATTGAAATTGACTGATTGATTGAACCTTTTTTTTGTACATGGTGGTGGAGGCCTAAAGCGAAAAGGTTTTATAAAACCCAGCTGAACGCCTAGGACTGGGGCGACGGCGTGCGTGCCTACAGAGAGGGCTCTGAGTGTCACCTCTGGCACCCGTGCCATAGGTTCGCCATCACTGTTATAGGTAGTCCTCAAGTTAACAACCACAACTTGGACCAGAATTTCTGTTGCTAAGCAAGGTGTTTGTTAAGTGAGTTGCTGCTAATTTTACAAACCTTTTTTGCCATGGTTAGGGAAATCAGTGGAGTTGTTAAGTGAATCAGGCAATCATTAAGTGAATCCAGCTTCCCTTATTGACTTTGTTTGTGGGAAGCCAGCTGAGATCATAAACTACTGTATCATAAATACATGCTGGTTGCCCAGTGCCTGAATTTTGATCACATGACCCTGGGGATGTTGCAATGGTTGTAAATGGAACGACAGGCTGTATGTCACTAATTTCAGTGCAGTTGTAATGTTGAATGGTTGCTAAGCAAATGGTTGTAAGTTAAGAATTTCCTTTACAGTGGCCCTGTGGCATTGCAGAACAGCAAGGAATTGTACCTAGCCAACCTTCACTATGCCAGAAAAAATAAAAAGCAAGTCCATTAAGAAAGCCAAGGGTGTAGCCTAGATCAGTGGTGGCGAACCTATGGCACGGGTGACAGAGGCGGCACTCGGAGGTCTCTCTCTGGGCACACATGCCATTGCCCCAGCCTTGTCTCCCCCCGCAACCCCCTCCTCTCCAGCAGCCCCCCTGAAGGAGAATCGCCCCCGAGCATGGCCTACATGGAGCAGCGCAGCCAAGGACATGGCAGCCAGGCAGCATAGACAAGACTGTGCCCTCACACCCCATCATGCAGTTGATGCTGCAGGGCGCGGGCAGAAGGTGTGGCCGCCATAGCGCTGCTGGGCTGCCTGGGCGATCTGCGGCGGGCCCTGGAGGCGGTGAGTGGTCCTGTGGGCAGGTGGGGTGGGGGATGGGGGGCAGAGCGGGGGCAAGGCAGGGGGGTGGTGGAACGGGGGCGGGGCCAGTTTTGGGGCACTCCGTCTCTAAAAGGTTCGCCATCACTGGCCTAGATTAACCACATCCAAAAAAATTAAGCAAATCCATTAAGAAATCCAAGGCTATAGCCTAGATTAAGAAATTGAAAAAAAACCCACCAAGAATGGCTCAATGGCTACAAAACATGGATATGATGACCTATAGGAGCTCTATCTTTGGTTCTTTAGTTGGACTGTCTCCAAATGGTCACTGCAGGAGGCACCTTTTGAACGCTACCGTCAGAGAAGACTTAGTTAATTCTTAGGTTAAAGTCTCCTAGGGTCTAGGGTTGTATGTTAAATTAAGAAGACGCACATATGTACCCTCCCATCCAAAAGTCAGAAGGAAATTATTAAGCATTTCTGGACTGTCAAAAAAACAACCCCTTCCTGGATGTGTTCATGAATCATGAAACTTCCCAAGATATGAGCTCAATCTGAAAAAAAAAATCAGTAATATTTACAAGAAACTAGCAATGCCAAAATAAGGGCATGTGAACAGTGATGTTAATCATAAAAACTGCTAAGACAAAGTGCATGAGATGACAGACTTTGTCATTTGCTCCCTTGTTCTTACTGGCACCACAAATGCCCATGGAGATTTTGCCTTTCATCCAAATAAAATTAATCGGACATTAATATCTATATTGCATGTAAATTCACCAGTTTCAATGGTTTGTGCGATGACCACCACATATTTAATGGGTGTCGGTTATCAAGGCTTTCCAATCTTGTGCTAAACAAGCACAAGAGACAAGTCTTACAAGGAACAGCACTGATAACTACATGTCTGAAACGCCAGCACAATATTATGCAAAGAAGGACCGTTGGAGCTAAAATGTCTTGAAAGATTTCATGAAACAAACACTGACTGCGGGTTAATACATAGATCCTTACTATTAATAGGGTTTCTGATAAAGAAGCTATCCATTCCTGGCAGTTATTAAATTTATAAAGTTATTAAACTATAGTCGCTCCAGTTTCTTTTAATCCTGGCGCAGCCATCAAGCGTCGCTGTCGGCTTTATTCTCAGTCTGGAGGAAGGCGGGACAAATTTCACTGCCGTAAAGCACGGAAGAGTCGCCGGGATTGTGGCGGGAGACCGTGAGCTTTTACAGGATGTCGCGGGCAAAGGTAACGTGAGAAACCGGGCTTAGAACTGGAAGAGTGCGGTCAGGGTGTTTATAAATGCCTGCCTTTTCCCGCCAGAGACGGCAGCAACCGGGTATCACGAAGGGAACTTCTTGGCATGCAGAAGCCTAGATCAACTAATCACCCTCCTTGTCTGTTGGGGCTGCTTGATGCGGATTGATTACCTCTTAACTATCACAGTGTTGACTTCTGTACTCACGACGCTCACGATTGAACTTTTCTCTCCTATATCCTTCCCCCCCTCCCCCCCGCCGTAGAGCGTTTTGTTTTTGTGAATGAGAGCTTTCGAAACGTGGAGAAGAACTAGAAGTAAACGGGTGTAAATGGATCCCGCTACTAGGGAAGTTGATGTAACCGGTTGCAGAAAGTCAAGGGAGCCAGAGCTATCGATTAAGCGGGAGGTGGATTTCCCAGGAAATGGGATAGTTCATGCTGCACTTCCTGCTGTTAAATGACAGATGGTCCCTTGCCCGTTGCTGGGAGTCGGGCTGAATCATCATCATCATCACATCTGTACATAAAATAATTTTAATAATAATAAAAATTTGTGCATTGACAAAATTTCTATCTGTCAGTTACAAAACGCCCCACTGTCTGGATCTATTCTACAACTATACATTATGACATCTTAGGTCCTTGAGAAGAACTTGTGGGGAATGAAGGCCAACACTAGCCAAAGAACTGGCAGCTGTAATTTCACATTGTTATGTCTATAGTAATAATAATAATAATAATAATAATAATAATAATAATAATAATAATAATAATAATAATAATAATAATAATAGATGTGAGGGCCAGTTTGGTATAGTGGTTATGGCTAGAAACTGGGAGATTGAATTTTAGTCCCACCTTAGCACAAAGCAGCTGGGTGACCTTGGGCTGCTTCCCTCTCTTTCAGGAAGCAGGCAGTGGTGAACCACTTCTGAATGCTTATCAAGAAAACTGCAGGGTCTGGTCCAGACAGCCATCAGGAGTCAACTCTAAATCAAAAATATCTTCACGCCCCCCCCCCCCAAAAGCATCTGCAAATTGCCATATTCTAGTTAGTTCTAGTCTTCTCTTAAGCACTGAAACCAGCTAGTGACTATGGGCCAGTCATTCTCTTAGCCCCAGAGAGGAAAGCTGAGAATCACTGAGAACCAGAGTGGTGTGGTGCTTAAGCACCAGGCTAGAAACCAGAAGACTGAATTTTATTACCATCTCAGGCACAACATCAGCTGGGTAATCATGTGTCAGTCACTGGCTCTCAGCCCTAGGAAGCAGACAAGGGCAAGCCACTTCTGAAAACCTTGTCAAGAAAACTGGAGGGATCCTGGGAGTCAGTGCTGATTTGAAGGTGCATGTGTACCTTCACAAACACACATATAGGTGGCATGGGGTAGGTGACCAGCTCCTGGGAAAAGTAAGAAAGCCTGGAATTGAAAGGATGGGACTGAAATGAATAGGTTGGAACTGGGTGAGTCATCTAACCTGGGTTCAGAAGGATGGCCTTTGGGACAAACTAGCCTAATGCAGAGCTTGAAAGCATCTGTTTTTGTGCCTGTTTGATCCCTCTGATAAAGATTTTCCCCACTTAAAATGATATGTTAAAATCACCCTTAATGTTTAGGGTTAAAACCATAAAGGAACAATCCTTCATTTTTATCCAGAATCAGACCACATGGGAGCAAGAACTACCAATATTTAGCTAATTCCAATTACTGTGTCAGTGAGGAGGCAGGCTGAGTGGAGTGGATATTTTTTTAAAAGAAGGTTGGGATGTCCCATATAATTAGCTATGGTACACTTCGTTCTTTCTTCTGGCAAATGTCACCCTAGCATGGCAGTTTCAGTACCCAAACCTGATTAGGTTCAACCATGAAATTAATTTTAGGATGTAGAGTCAACTCAAGGGGTTTTGTAATATTCCAACATATTAGTCCATCCATTTTGGAGTAACTTTCTGGCTAAAACAAAGCTTTGAACAGCAGCTTCATTATTTATTTGTAGGAAACTGCTTTTAAATCCTGTCACTGATGAGACTAGTGTTACTGTACGGGGATTTTAATTTGTTTAATTTGTGTTCTAACTCCTTTACTGTGAAAGTCACACACTATTTGGGCCAAAACAACATCTGGGATAAACTAAGAGTAGGATTAGCTCTCCATGAGCTGTATAGAAAAGGAGATGAAATTTGAACTAGGGTGTTTAATGCTAGTGCTCTCTTTTATTTTATTGGTTCATTATTGGTCCGCCAAATACAGGTAGTCCTCAACTTACGACCACAATTGAATCCAAAATTTATGTTAAGTGAGAAATTTGTTAAATGAGTTTTGCCCCATTTTATGACTTTTTTTGCCACATTTGTAAAGTGAATCACTGCAATTGTTAAATCAGTAACATGGTTTGGTTTCCCCATTGATTTTGGTTGTCAGAAGGTCGCAAAAGGGGATCACATGACTCTGGGACACTGCAATTGTCATAAATGTGAGTCAGTTGTCAAGTATCCAAATGTTGATCACGTGACCGTGGGATGCTCATAATGGTCATAAGTATGAAAAACGGTCAGTCCCTTTTTTCAGTACCATTGTAACTTCAAACGGTCACTAAATGAACTGTTATAAATCGAGGGCTACCTGTAACTTATGGTTTAAGATAGTCAACAGGATTTAAAAATAATGCAGGTATAATGTAGTAGTACATTTAAATTTGAGCAAAAAGCATTCAGAAGAATTTATGAATTTTAAATAGTGATTTCTTTAACAAATAAAGATAGTATCTTTTTAAAAGAGAACATTATTCACATATATGAAAGAGAAGAAAGGTGGAATGGTTTGCAAATGCAGCATTATCTGACTCTCCCAGGCCTTTTATCTTCATATACAATATACAGTATATTTCATTTTTGTTCTGCTTCTGTTTCTAGTAAAGAATTCCTTGTGGGCCAAACATTACAAAATTTGCATTGAGATAGGATAAGGTCATCCTAAGTGGGGGGGGGGGGGGAAATACCCTGCAGGCAAAGATTAAGNGCTCACGATTGAACTTTTCTCTCCTATATCCTTCCCCCCCTCCCCCCCGCCGTAGAGCGTTTTGTTTTTGTGAATGAGAGCTTTCGAAACGTGGAGAAGAACTAGAAGTAAACGGGTGTAAATGGATCCCGCTACTAGGGAAGTTGATGTAACCGGTTGCAGAAAGTCAAGGGAGCCAGAGCTATCGATTAAGCGGGAGATGGATTTCCCAGGAAATGGGATAGTTCATGCTGCACTTCCTGCTGTTAAATGACAGATGGTCCCTTGCCCGTTGCTGGGAGTCGGGCTGAATCATCATCATCATCACATCTATACATAAAATAATTTTAATAATAATAAAAATTTGTGCACTGACAAAATTTCTATCTGTCAGTTACAAAACGCCCCACTGTCTGGATCTATTCTACAACTATACATTATGACATCTTAGGTCCTTGAGAAGAGCTTGTGGGGAATGAAGGCCAACACTAGCCAAAGAACTGGCAGCTGTAATTTCACATTGTTATGTCAATAATAATAATAATAATAATAATAATAATAATAATAATAATAATAATAATAATAATAGTAGTAGTAGTAGTAGTAGTAGTAGTAGTAGTAGTAGTAGTAATAGTAATAGATGTGAGGGCCAGTTTGGTATAGTGGTTATGGCTAGAAACTGGGAGATTGAATTTTAGTCCCACCTTAGCACAAAGCAGCTGGGTGACCTTGGGCTGCTTCCCTCTCTTTCAGGAAGCAGGCAGCGGTGAACCACTTCTGAATGCTTATCAAGAAAACTGCAGGGTCTGGTCCAGACAGCCATCAGGAGTCAACTCTAAATCAAAAACATCTTTACGCCCCCCCCAAAAAGCATCTGCAAATTGCCATATTCCAGTTAGTTCTGGTCTTCTCTTAAGCACTGAAACCAGCTAGTGACTATGGGCCAGTCATTCTCTTAGCCCCAGAGAGGAAAGCTGAGAATCACTGAGAACCAGAGTGGTGTGGTACTTAAGCACCAGGCTAGAAACCAGAAGACTGAATTTTATTACCATCTCAGGCACAACATCAGCTGGGTAATCATGTGTCAGTCACTGGCTCTCAGCCCTAGGAAGCAGACAAGGGCAAGCCACTTCTGAAAACCTTGTCAAGAAAACTGGAGGGATCCTGGGAGTCAGTGCTGATTTGAAGGTGCATGTGTACCTTCACAAACACACATATAGGTGGCATGGGGTAGGTGACCAGCTCCTGGGAAAAGTAAGAAAGCCTGGAATTGAAAGGATGGGACTGAAATGAATAGGTTGGAACTGGGTGAGTCATCTAACCTGGGTTCAGAAGGATGGCCTTTGGGACAAAGTAGCCTAATGCAGAGCTTGAAAGCATCTGTTTTTGTGCCTGTTTGATCCCTCTGATAAAGATTTTCCCCACTTAAAATGATATGTTAAAATCACCCTTAATGTTTAGGGTTAAAGCCATAAAGGAGCAATCCTTATTTTTTATCCAGAATCAGACCACATGGGAGCAAGAACTACCAATATTTAGGTAATTCCAATTACTGTGTCAGTGAGGAGGCAGGCTGAGTGGAGTGGATATTTTTTTAAAAGAAGGTTGGGATGTCCCATATAATTAGCTATGGTACACTTTGTTCTTTCTTCTGGCAAATGTCACCCTAGCATGGCAGTTTCAGTACCCAAACCTGATTAGGTTCAAGCATGAAATTAATTTTAGGATGTAGAGTCAACTCAAGGGGTTTTGTAATATTCCAACATATTAGTCCATCCATTTTGGAGTAACTTTCTGGCTAAAACAAAGCTTTGAACAGCAGCTTCATTATTTATTTGTAGGAAACTGCTTTTAAATCTTGTCACTGATGAGGCTAGTGTTACTGTACAGGGATTTTAATTTGTTTAATTTGTGTTCTAACTCCTTTACTGTGAAAGTCACACACTATTTGGGCCAAAACAACATCTGGGATAAACTAAGAGTAGGATTAGCTCTCCATGAGCTGTATAGAAAAGGAGATGAAATTTGAACTAGGGTGTTTAATGCTAGTGCTCTCTTTTATTTTATTGGTTCATTATTGGTCCGCCAAATACAGGTAGTCCTCAACTTACGACCACAATTGAATCCAAAATTTATGTTAAGTGAGAAATTTGTTAAGTGAGTTTTGCCCCATTTTATGACTTTTTTGCCACATTTGTAAAGTGAATCACTGCAATTGTTAAATCAGTAACATGGTTTGGTTTCCTCATTGATTTTGGTTGTCAGAAGGTCACAAAAGGGGATCACATGATTCTGGGACACTGCAACTGTCATAAATGTGAGTCAGTTGTCAAGTATCCGAATGCTGATCACGTGACCGTGGGATGCTCATAATGGTCATAAGTATGAAAAATGGTCAGTCCCTTTTTTCAGTACCATTGTAACTTCAAACGGTCACTAAATGAACTGTTATAAGTCGAGGGCTACCTGTAACTTATGGTTTAAGATAGTCAACAGGATTTAAAAATAATGCAGGTACAGTATAATGTATTATAAGTAGTAAATTTAAATTTGAGCAAAAAGCATTCAGAAGAATTTATGAATTTTAAATAGTGATGTCTTTAACAAGTAAAGATAGTATCTTTTTAAAAGAGAACATTATTCACATATATGAAAGAGAAGAAAGGTGGAATGGTTTGCAAATGCAGCATTATCTGACTCTCCCAGGCCTTTTATCTTCATATATACAGTATATTTCATTTTTGTTCTGCTTCTGTTTCTAGTAAAGAATTCCTTGTGGGCCAAACATTACAAAATTTGCATTGATAGGATAAGGTCATCCTAAGTGGGGGGGGGGGAGAAATACCCTGCAGGCAAAGATTAAGAGAATATTTTTTTTATTTCTTCCTCATAATTAAATATTCCATGTTTACTTTTGCTGTTTCACATTAAACAGCACTTCACTTTATTCTGATGACAATAAAATTTATTCTGCAAAGATAATTGAATAGATTTTTATCCTCCTTTAAAAATCTTTTAGTTTATTTTTCTATGCTGTTTTTCTGCTAAACATTTTGAAACTACTGTATAGTTTGATAGAACAATTAGATAAATGTTTTCTCAGAAGTACATCTCACAGGTGCAGTGTTTACTTTCAGGAGGTTGCATATAGGGCTGTAACTTTCTTTGCAATGGGATTGTATTGTAGGATAACCAGTGGCTCTGTGTGTGTGTGTGTGTGTGTGTGTGTGTAGAGTTAAAAGAAGGATCAGCCAAGAATCCCTACATGCTCACAAGTAGACTAAGTCCAATCCCCTTTGAATTCTAACTCCAAGCAGATGCTAACCATTACTTGAGAAGTGCATAGGCCTTTTTTTTTTAGCAATAAATCAGTTTAATTGGACCTTTACTATGGACCTGGTCTTTTTGTACCTGGCATGTATATATCTAAAATATTGTTACTCAAGAAAACTCCACTGAGTACTGTAAATAAGGTACAGCAAATACAAACACCCCTTGTTTAGCAATTGCCTCATACAGCAATTGTTTGCAGTTATAATGGTGATGGAAAAATAACTTTGTGACCAATTCCTGCATTATGGCCTTTGCAAGTTTGTAAGGTAGAGGAAAGCTGAAGTAAGATCATAAACAGTCATGATTGCTTCACGTAACAACTGAGTTACGTGGTCGCCAAACGGGACTAAGTGTAGGTGCTTGCATTATGTCATCTACTTGTCATTAATCTTATTCCATCTGTGTTTGTGCTTCTTTTTCCCTCAAAGACGGCTGTGGTGCTCTGCATGGATGTTAATTTTTCAATGAGCAATTCTGCTCCTGGAGAAGAGTCTCCTTTTGAACAAGCCAAGAAAGTGACGACAATGTTTGTGCAGCGACAGGTAAACGAAGGACACTAGTAATGATATAAGTTGTTATAAGCAAGAAATCACTACAGATGGTTGCAAACTGCAGGTCTGTTTTAGGTTTTGCTGTCTTCTTTCTGTAATAGATGGATACTGATGTAACTTTGCTATGTGTTCCCACTTCTGGAGGCCATCAGTCAGCTGTTCTAGAGAGTCAAAGAACTCTATTGCCATGGATGCCATGATGTTAGGAAAACCTCAGTATCAAATCTTAGAGGGTGGAAGACAAATTGGAGAAAAGGCTGTCTTCAGCAGAAGCTCTACATTTCTTGCAGCGTCTAGCTAAAAATATGTTTATTAGGGAGATGTGGCACAGTACAATTCGATGTATGTTACGGTCTAGTACTTGAAAGCCCTGGGTCATATCTAGTTTCCAGCCTCTTCTGGGTTAATGAAGTGAAGTGCTGGTGGAAATTGACTTTTTAGCCACTTGAGAGGAGGGTGCATGTGTTTCATGAACATTTCTTCTATTGTAGCATTTGTATCTCATTCCCCAGAGTTACCTAAAGCAGAAATATACAGTAAATGAAGCTAAAACTAAAGAAGATACCTTCTTTCACATCCTAAAGCATTATTTATTTTATTATTCTTTTGATGCAGAAGGAAGAAGGCAACGTGTTGTTTTTTTTAAAACACTTCTTACCCCAAGGAGACCAGACTTTTTAAAATATGGTATTATTTAGATCAGGCATGTCAAACTGTCGGCCCGTGGGCCGGATGTGTCACAGCGAAACTTCGCCCACCCCATTGCCGACAATGGGGAAAAAGTCCCGATACGTCGCACGACGTTACGTGACGTCGCGAGTTTGACATGCCTGATTTAGATTAAAAAAGTTTTTCAACATATTGACTCTCCATCCTCCCAATATACTGGCAGTTGAGTACGAAAGCTTATATATAATATGATGCAGATTAAATGGGAAAATGAAGCTGTAGCAATGAAGGATTTTATAGTAAAATCCACACTGCTACCTTGTATTTGCATGTCATTTTTCAACTATCTGTAGGTATTTGCTGAGAATAAAGATGAAGTTTCTTTGGTTTTATTTGGCACCGAGAGGACTTCCAATAGTCTTGCAAGTGGGGACCAATACCAGCATATCACCGTGCACAGACACCTGATGCTGCCGGATTTTGATTTGTTAGAGGACATACAAAACTTGACTCCACTGGGCTCTGAACAAGGCGACAGTATCTTTTTTGAACACTGAAGATTGTTGTCCAGCAGACATTTGTACAGAGAATTTCTATTATTTAAACAAAAAAAGTCTGAAAACTTTAGAATTAAACAGACATTGATATTGTTTTGTAGGATCCAATCTGGGTTGGTCACCAGGACCAGAGATTTAGTCTTTCAAGCTTTCAGACTTGTGCTGGAGCCCATCCTCAGGGAACTTCTATCTACCAGAATGTGTGCTTTGGGCTATTCTATGTGTAGTGCTTATGTGGTACCTGGTTGTGCGTGTCTTTTATTTGTTGATTGGCGTGTTGATGGTGGACTATTAAGTCATTGGCTGTTGTTTTCTTGTGCCACCAAGTTCTCGGCTCTTAAGTACTTGATAAGCTGGTGGTAAATCAACACTCCTCTTGACTGACAAGGGGCCCATTTCCCAGGCTTCAATCATTTCTCTGGCTATCATGGTACCTGCTTGGCCAACTATCTTAGTAGCTGTGAAGTTGAATGTATGTCCTTGCTTGTTGCAGTGTGAGGCTACCAATGAGTTTGGGTCTTCTCATTTGACTGCTCATTGTGTTCTTGCAGTCTGGTGGTTAGCTTCCTCCCCGTCTGTCCTACATGCAGGGTATCTGGTAGATTACATCAGAAGTATCTCCGACTTCGAAGCGATCTTTGCAATCCATGATTTGTCCTCGTATGGTAGCTGCTGGGTGATGTATTGAAACACATCAGATCTCCGAAACAAAACAGCCAACAACTTAATAGCCAGTCATCAACACTCCAATCAACAAATAAAAACTATAAACAACCAAGCAACACATAAATACTACACATAGAATAGCCCAAAGCACACATTCTAGTAGTGAGAAGTTCCCTGAGGATGGGCTCCAGTACAAGAGTCTGAAAACTCAGAAGGCAAAATCTCCGGTCTGGGTGACCGACCCAGATTGGATCCTGCAACATTATCCTGGGACACGTATATTCGCCTTCATTCGTGATATTGTTTTACTGCATTGTTAGTAGAATTTTAATGTATAACATTTTCAGTCTACAATTCCATACATCTTCTTAGACACTCATGGAGCCTCCTCTTTTTGTGAGGTTTGACTCATAAAACTTGGTTTTCTTTAGTGCATGCTCATCTGATTTTTTTCCTTTGATAGAGAAATTAAATCTAGAGGAAGAGGTTCAATACAGGCATCATAGCTCCTTTGCTCATGAGGAAACTCTGAAATTCCTGTACTATGTTAAGATACCGAATTACATTTGAATTGCATTTCCCCCTGTATAATATGGAAAGAAAAATAATAACAGCTACATACAGGAAGAAGATTTAAATATTCTTTCTATCCCAGACATCCCATCCATACGGCCTATGTTACTGTCAGTTAACACATGTTAATAATTCTGCTTACTTGAAAGATACTAGTTCGGCTTTCCCCAGTGTCAGTGCTAGCTGCAGGATGTCAGGAGCTGTAGTCCACCAAAGCTGGGGATTGTAAAGCTGAGAAAAGTTGCCCTCAATAAATGCTGCATAACAAATCCTGGCCAGCATATTTTGAAATGTCTCATTTTTAAAATCATCTTTTCTTAACCTACTGAAGTTCTTGATGCGCTGATCGTGTGCATGGATTTGCTTCAGAAAGAAACAATGTAAGTATATGGCTGTATTTAAGAATTCTGAAAACTGCTGCGACAGCATTCTTCCATAGTTAGAATATCAAATGAGATGAAGTGGAGATGGATACAGCATTTTATATGTGCTAAGAAATTATACGTGTTATTGCACAATGCTAATTCATCATCACAAGAAGTGAAGTGCTCACAAAGAAAGCAAAATTTCTCAGGCATTTTACTAGACAACTTAAACATAGGTATTAAATTGCCTAATAAAATGCCTGAGAAATTTTGCTTTCTTTGTGAGCATCTCTCTCTTTGTGGTGATGGATTAGCATTGTTCAATAACACGTATAATTTCTTAGCAAATTAACCTAATACATATGTATATTTGGAAGTTGCCCCTCAGGTTAAAAATAGGTCTACTTGGTCAATGGAGGCAACGAGAGACTCCTCACAATAAGTAATTCCTCATAATCATTGTTCACAGATCTGTGTCCATACCAAGAAAAATCCTGGAAATGGCTTAAAAAATAATAAGCTTTTTTCATTTTTTCAAAACATGAGAAGTACTTAACTTACAAAGCAGCCTATCAGATTAGTGTATTGCCCAAGGGATTAGCAGCAATGTGCTTACATTTGGATGGGAATTCTGGGAAGTGAACTCCAAATCTTTTTGGAAGTTGTCAGGATAAGGAGTACTCATTAACCTTAGTTCAGCTATCCTGATTTACAATAGCTAGAAGTTAGTAGTTCATATTACAGACTGTAAGAACATGTACTTCTCCTGTTGTTTTCACTAGTTATTTAATAATTTGACGATTTTCTAGTCTAACCTTCCAGACGATTAACAACAGTCAGAGAATATGCTGTTAATTAAACATGTGTTATACTGACTTTTTAATTTTTTGAAGCACATGGACTGATCATTAAAAGTATAAGACTGCTTTTTGTTAGCAAGTACAGTATTCCATGAGGATAATCATGTAATTGAAACATTTTTTTTAGAGGAAAAAAATATGACAAATGGCACATTGAGGTTTTTACTGATCTTGGGAGCCCCTTCAGTGAAGATCAACTGGATATTATCATAGCTAACTTGAAGAAAACTGGCATCTCCCTTCAGTTTTTGTGAGTAAAGAAAGAACTGTGACAAATCATAACCAGAAATGAATGTATCCTTACTGTTAACTTAAGCATTCTTAATGTTTTTATTGCAGGTAGTCCTCAATTTACAACAGTTCCCTTAGTAACCGTTTGAAGTTACAATGGCACTGAAAAAAGTGACTTACGACCGTTTTTCACTCTTATGACTATTGCAGCATCCTCATGGTCACGTGATCAGAGTTCGGATGCTTGGCAACTGGTGCATATTTGTGATGGTTGCCGTGTCCCAGGGTCATGTGATCACTTTTTGTGACTTTCTAACAAAGTCAATGGTGGAGCCAAATTCACTTAACAACAGTGTTACTAACTTAACAACTGTAGTGATTCGCTTAATAAGTGTGGCAAGAAAGGTCGTAAAATGGGACAAAACTCACTGAATAAATGTCTCGCTTAGCAACAGAAATTTTGGGGTCAATTGTGGTTGTAAATTGAGGATTACCTATATATATATATTTTCCAACTCACTGCTAAAAAGAGATTACACACAGGAATTGGAACTATATCTGGGGGTGTATCCATTACCTGACCACTCTGAAAATTCAACAGAAGGATCAAAATTTGGTAGTGGTGGGGAAGGTGCTGAAAGAAAGACGGAGTTTGAAAATGGGCTGGATTCAGCCAGGGGTTCGGGGAAAAAATCTCCCCAATGCTTCTTTAGGAGATGGACTGACAGGCTGTGGCTCAGAATGCTGCTGATTGTTCTATTCTAAGTCCTCACATTCTTCCTTGTCAGGTGACCAATTGTAGAACACACGCAGTCTACTCGGTCTTTACAGGTGCACCCATACACACAGATACCAACAGAAGGGAAGAGTAGAAACATATACACGTGCAAAGTTAGTTACACAGAAGGAAATACAGATACTTCTTATGGCCACTACTGGTAAAAGGATCAGAAAGCATTCAAGAAAACATGCTCTGTATGCTTTTTCTCTCATGTGAAATAGCTAATGCAGCTTGCCATAACCAGTCCCATTTACAATAGACAAACAAATCTTGAATCCAGGAAAGCTGATCTTGGCAAATTATATATGTAAATTGAATGAATTTCCATACATTGATTATTCTGCAAACCCATTCTGTGTTTAGTAGATTTACAAAGAGGGAAAGAGTTATGGAGAACATAAACTGTGGCTGGATTTATTCATGCGATTTGCTTGCTTATGGCTTAGCATATAATATGAGTTGTTGTAGTTTATTTGGAAAGCCATAGCAAAATGAATCATGTGCCTAGAATAACAGGTCAATCAACTGTCTTTTTCCTGGACACTTGAAATACATGGTTAGTTTTCAGAACAAACAGGTCAAAATTATCTTTTTCAAATGATTATTATTAAAACAAAGTTTAAAAAATATAGCTGACATTCAGAAAAATAACTGTCTCACCTAGTACTACATTTTTGTACTGTTTTCCCTGCTTGTACAGAGCACAGGCAGCTCTGGCTATTAATATAGGCCCAGAAGTGGGCAGTTATGGAAAATTGTTTCTGTCCCTAGATCTTTAAGTATTAAAGAGAAAAACGGTTGTGACTCATATACACATACACAGGTATGCAAAGAGGCTGTTTTAGTTCAAATGACTCTGGGAATTATGTTCACTTAATAATAATGTTTAAATTTTATTAATCCTTCAAAAGCCACCAGGTAGCTGAAAATAATAGGCAGTTGTATTAAATATACAGAATTACACAGTCTGCTCAGAAAAGACACACTGTGGCATTCAGTTCTCAATAAACGTGAATAGAATTGTAACCTAAAAAAGAAAATGGAACTCATTCTGGTCTATGTTTTATTTTCTATAAGTCAATGTGATATAATGGGACAAATTACCATTTTTGACAAATCAGGAATGCCCAGTCTTCTTGGATATATATTTAATTTAAGAGTTTGGGAAACTTAAACTTCATCTTTCATTCAGCAGCTGTGTTCTTACTAGAAAATCAGAAATGAACTCTGTATAAGTTGCTCTTTCTTTTTGCCTCTTAACGGTTACCTTGGAGATGGGGAAAGTGATCGTCTTTGGGACACAGCTTTTTGGGAGAGGGAAGGTTAAATTCTTTACCTCACATCTTATTCTTCCTGACGCTTCTGTTACATGAATGTGTTTCTAGATAATCACGAGTCCACTCCAGGGATAAATGGCTGCTTATTGGGGAGTCCAATATTATTGCATCCTTTTCCATTATCTCATTTTTATACATACATACATACATACATATTTAATTAAAGAATTTTTAAAAGAATAAAAACAATACACCTTTCAAGAGAAAAGTAAGGAAAGAAAAGAAGTAACTTAAAAGTGCAAAGAAAAAATAGAGAAGAGAAAGAAAAGGAAAGGAAAGAAAAAGTGATAAAGAAGCACCTTCCAGTTTTCTTAAAAGCAGTTACAAATACATTACCTTCTCTCTCTCTAAGGCCTTTTTCATTATCCTGAACTGATCATGATGGGACATTTTCTGTTTCACCAGTTGCCATTAAGAATATTTACCATAACCTATAGATTTGCAGCTGGTATCAATGTACGAATGTCAACAAAATAGATTTTCTGATACTGTAGTAAATTCTCCATAGAGGAAAATAGGTGCACTTTTAGTTCTTTAAAAGTTGCAAACTTTTACCAAGAAATTGTACAGTCATGCTCCCCGTGACTAATACTGCGGCAATGCCTATCAGCAACAATTGTTTGCAATGACTTGACAATGTCATTTTATTCTTTAGGGTATATCAAAAGATGCATTCAAAGCGTCAGTTTGTAATTTTCCTTCTAGTTTCTTTTTTTTTTAATAGAAAAGTTATTTTACTTGTTTCCTGAGGAATCAGGGATGTAAATTGAAATTGCTTTCAATTTCTTTAGTTTGCCATTTCCAATGAATGACGAAGACAGAGGTGAGAATGCATCTCCCAGTACGCATGATAGCAGAAACAGAAATTCTTTTCCAGGAAAGGGTCTAAGTGAACAGCAAAAGGAAGGGCTCCAGATGGTGAAAAAACTTATGTTTTCATTAGACCAAGAAGAAGGTCTGGAGGACATTTATACTTTCAGGTAAAATAAAAATCCTCTAGTTCTTGTGAAAAGAACTCTGCTATTTTGGGGTATGTTTTACTTACTCAAGACTTCAGTAGCATCAATGAAAGTTTTTATCGCCTTCTCCTAAGCTATGTAGCTTTTTGTGTAGAAAAGAATTCCTATAGTTTCCTTCTGCCTTACCTGCTATGCTTCACCCTCCTCTCTTGCACCTTATCACTTATCTGCTTTAACCCAGGTTGAGTTTCCAGATTTATGGATGCTATAACTGGTGAGCACTCATGCAAAAGCCGGCTCTTGTTATAAAGTTATTAGAGTAATATTGTAGCAGTAGCTGGGCAGCCATGTCTGAGCTTGTATGCAAAATGTATTATGGCCCAATTAGTATTTGATTGGGGGAGTGCTAGGAAATATCAGCAGAACGGTTGGGAAATCAAAGCCGAAGAACATGACAAAAATAGCAAAAAGGGACAAGGGCGAACTACCTGCTTGCTCTCGCCAAGAAAAGCACATAAAGGTCTCTACCAAACATCAGGAGACAAATTCAACGCAAAAGAGATTTTACCTTTTGGGATAATTCTGCATGACAGCCTTCAGCTGCTTTTCTCCTATGCTAATCCTGGCTGAAAATGAAACCTTAAAAATTCTGTTCAGCGTTTATCATTTTGGCAGTGATGACGGCCAGGTGTTTTGTCTGGAAAATAGTTACTGTGGTCCTTGACTGGTAGATTCCCCTGCGTCTTTATTCTGCCAGTCTCTGCTAGGAAAGGGTATGGTTTCCATTTGCATGAGTGAATACACAGCTGTCACGGAACCATAGATTCGGAAGGGACTGTAAAGGTCATTAGTCCACTCCCTTGTTCCATGCAGAAGTTGCTTGGTCTTGATGGATGCTTCATTACAACAGTAGATGGGGAAGAAACACTACCATTTCACTGTTCTTGCTATCCCTTGAGCTAAAATGAAAATTGTCTTTCACGATCTGTTGGTAGGGAGAATCTGCTCCCCAACATCTGTCATTGGATAGAAGGGAAAGCTAGCAATACTCTTATTAATTTCACCCCAATTCCTAACTACCCCTTCCCCTACATACTGCCTGGAGAATTCTGGGAGTTGAATCCTCAAGTTGCCAAGGTTGAGAAACAGTGCTCTAAGTTGACACAAGTGAGCATTGCGGCTCCTGAGAATGCCATGAACTACACTAAATGGTGTTACGGTAGAGAATATGGCACTGCCTTGCTGCATTTACATAGGATATTTCTCTATAGGACATCAAGCAGAGATAAGCCCTGCCTCGTTACATTTATGTGAAATTGGTAAAGTAAAAGAAAAAAAGTCCACCATTTCGTAAGCCCAAAGGTAAGGAAAAGAGGCCATTTCAAAGGTTTCTTCGGAAGAGGGAGCAGACACAGCAGCCCATGGCAAAGTGGCTCTGGAGAACAACTAGTAGCATTGGTGAAGAGTGAAACTTCCCACCAGAGTGTATATTTATCAGATGGAGTATAACAACCTGAAGTGCAGCAGGAGGACTGTTAGGCATGGGAATCCAGAAAACATGGCTTTAGATTTGAAGCCAGAAAAGATGAGTAACTTTACAAGCAGGAAGTGTGGCAGACCCCCTTTGTGTTCATGAGGCAGATGCTACTTAAACATTTGTGTTAATCAAGACACAAACTGCAAGAATGTAGAGGGAGCCTTACGTGATGTCACAAGTTTAGTACTGTATGTGCATTCATACACACCACTTGATAAATGGAAACTGAATGTGTGAATAATCTCTGTGGAAGAGGCACTGCATTTGCTGCCGTATGAGGATTTTGTCTGATTTCTATCCATGAAAAATATGTTGATTCTGATCCAGAGATTAGTAAGCCAATGGAGAAGTGATTGCTTGATCCTTCTGAATGTGATAATCTGAAAGAATAATATTTAGACTATAATTTAGGAGTGGTTTTGGGACTACAGTTGCTAATAAGTCTCCAACAAATAGTTTGGTGAAAACAGGCAAACACAATTGCTCATTGTGGAATTGTTCTTGTTTTTTAACTGAGTTTCATTTCCTCCATGTTTGTTTATTAAGAGAGAGTCTGGAGCGGCTTTCAATGTTTAAGAAGGTTGAACGGAGACCTATGCCATGGCCCTGCCAGCTTACAATTGGTTCTAGCTTGTCTATCAGGATTGTGGCCTACAAAGCAGTAAGTGACTAGAACTCATTTTAATCCAGCATTAGCATAGCTGGACACAGTCCAACAGAGATGCCAAGTAAAATGGGACTAATATCCATATCGAGGACTAATTAGTTTCACATTCAGACATTGCCAGAATAACTGATCTGAGCTAACTGCATGTTCAAGTACTAAATGGAATAGCTGAGACAGCTAGAATGCAGGCATTTTTCATAAATCAGACAAAAACCCATAGTCTGGTTTCTAAATGTCATATTAATTTGGAGAAATCAGATGCCATGGAGTTGAAGAAACTATTAAGAATTAACAGTTTTCCTTAATTCATTTGGGAAACTTGACAGTTTTATAGACCTGCTCTAATCTCTTGTAATCAATGAAGGTTATACTATTAGATAAGGTCATTCCATCATTCTTTTACCTGTAATTCTAGGCAGTAAAGTCTTAATAGTTGAGGCTTGTTTTTTATTCCTAAATTAAAATTAAATGCTATCTTTTTCTTTCTCTCAATGTGGTTCCAAGTTCACAGAGGAAAAAGTGAAAAAATCCTGGATAGTTGTTGATGCCAAGACTCATAAAAAAGAGGATATACAGAAAGAAACAGTTTATTGTTTGAATGATGATGACGAAACAGAAGTTCAGAAAGAGGATGTTATTCAAGGTATGACTTCAGTGTTTTCCAGGGAAGGCTGTAAGTCTTTTTATAATCCATTCTTTTGCTCAGTTCAGACAGAATGAGAATGCTTTATTGTGGACTGTCTGACATTTTGTCAGATTTCTCTTCTAGGCCTGGCAACAAATCCTAGCTTTCTGAAGTTAGCTAAGAGCGGATTCTTCATACTGACATGGACAGATAGTATTTATACATACAGGTAGTCCTCGCTTACTGACTTCTTTGTTTAATGACCATTCAACCTTACAGTGATGTAAAAAAACCCCCAGCTTTACAACCAGTCCTCATATTATGACCATTGCAATGTCCCACAGTCATGTGATCGCCATTTGGAGTGCTTCGCAGCTGGTGCACGTTTAAAACTATTGCAGCATTCTGTGGTCATGTGATTTGTGCTCTTCACAATTGGCTTCCAGTAAGCGGAGTTAATGGAGAACACAAAAGTAAAATCATAAATTGTGGTCACATGATGTCTTGCTTAACAACGTTAGTGGCTTGCTGAATGACCGAATGGGAAATAACACCATAAGTCTGTAGCAGTCAGATGATTTTCCACTTAGTTGTTGGCTCAGTTGTGGTCAGTAAGCAAAGACTACCTGCATGCTGAAAATATGCCCACTACAATTCAAAGCAATTAAAGTGTGTGTCTATGTGTGTATGTCTCTCATCCACAGAAAATAAACCATAAGAGGTAGCAGTGCAATTAAAGTATGTTCCTGTAACAATTCTATCTGGCCTGAGAATCTTAATTTCTAGTCACTCAAGTTTCAGCCCATAAAATCTTCTCCTCTTCTTTAATTTTTGAAATCACTGCAGCTTTTCCATTTTGGAACAACTAGGTTATTCTAACATGTTTGAGTTTTGTGATCTAAGGTACTACTTAGATACGGAACTAAGTTTTATTAACCAGCCACAGTGAGAATAGTGACTGTCAAATTCAGATTTAATGGGAATTAAATTAAATTAATGAGTTTGAAAGCAGGAATTTTCAGTCTGTTTGCGGGCAAGAAGGAAGAGGAGGAAGATGAACACAATAGCTCACAGGGGCTCATTTTAAATTGACAGATGATGATATACGGTAATATCTAATAACGAATGATTTATCATCAGATTTCAAAGGAATTTATTGATTAATTTTCTCATAGAGGGCTTTTTATTTTAAGCATTAACAGGTTTCAGCAGTTAGTTTGGTCAAATGTACTGAAAACAGAGTTTGAGTGTTGGTACTCTTTTACTTTTCTGACCTGCTCCTCTTGTTCTCAGGTTGCCTTGAGTAAAATCTAATAATTCACCTATGCAACAGGAAACATTTTCCTCCTCCCCTCTTTTGTATTTACTAAATCACTGGAGATTGGGACTAGATGACCTCCAAGGTCCCTTCCAACTTTACTACTACTACTACTACTACTACTACTACTACTACTACTATTATTATTATTATTATTATTATTATTATTATTATTATTATTATTATTATTATTATTATTATTATATGCATACCAGAGAGGAGTCATCTTTTGCCATTTGTACTAATGGAAGGAATGACATCAATAGAAAAAACTAATTGGATTTCACTATGTAACACACTTCTTGCTTTTTTTCTTTAAACATAGAAATTGAATGCTGAAAAACTGGACTGCTCCACCCCCAGTAAAGCAGCATTTGTGAGCCCCGTTCTTCCCTCTCCCTATGAAATTGTTTGCTCTTCTTCTCATTGCATCTCTAGTTTCTTCAGAGTGCCCCTTTGAGATGTCTTAGACATTCACACCTAAAGGGTTTTAGATATTCCACAAAAATGTCTTAGATCTCCAAGGGCTTTAGGCGACAGGTATCAATTTATGTGAAATCGCGCAACGCAAATAAAAGGGTAGCCCTGCTGTTTTTCAAAGCTAAATAATAAAAGAAGAGAAAATTTAGAAAAAAGAACTGCATATTTGCTCAGTGGATTCTTTGTTTTTTCATGGGACACCAGTGTATCTTACTGCCTTTTGTTTTGTAAATTCCTGCGAGGGCTTTTCTGAATCTTCTGCTGATTTGTTTTGCCACTGATTCTAATTTTGCAAAAGAAAAGAATAAAAAATTAGTTCACCTAGTGAATATGGCAGAATAAGAGTGTGAAAATGATTCACACATAAATTGTTCTCAGCGTGGAAGACCTCATTTCGTGCCTGAACCAAAACATGTAATCTGGATATGGAACAAAATGGAGATGCTTTGTTCTGGATAAGGATCAAAATGTAGTTTGGGAGGATAAGTGGTAGTGGTGGGGGCTGAGGAGCCAAGGATGGTGATAGCTGAGAGGAGTTAGGGAGGAAGGAAAGTCAATACTCTGAAAAATCAGGGATGGTAGTAGGATACAAAACTTTAGGAACTGCTTACAGGAGAGAGGAGCAAAAGCATATCGGTGTTGCCCTACTTACTCTATAAAATCACTGTGGGATCCCTGCAAGTTTTATCTGACCCAAACACAGTTGTTTCAGGTTTTGTTTCTGCCGAACTGTGACCAATCTTTGGCAGAACTTCGAAATGTGATTGTTTTGAGCTCAAAATGAAACCCACTTTCCATTTTGTGTGCACCCTGTGGCATAAACATTAGGATGAAATATAGTAAGTCAAAGCAAGCAGATGTACGATTTGTAACAGAATAAGTTAGTGTGATATGCATTCCAGGAAGGAGAGAATTAAAAATGGCTTTGGGATATGTGCGCATAATTAAACATACCGAAGGCTTATCGAATTTTTCAAAATCATCAACCACCAAGACCATCATGTAGCAGACATTTGTATAAGTCAGTCTTCTTCCTTGTTCCCTAAATATTTTAAGTTGCAATAACTTGGTGTCAAACCTGCACCTCAGTGAAAAGAATTTTGATTGAGGCCTGTGGGTCTATATAAAAGAAATTGTGTTTAGATATTTACCACTAAGAATATTCTCTTGCCATTTTGTTCCCCTACCTTTGTTTTAGCAAAAATTCAGTCCAGTCCCATCCCAAAGGGCTTTTCCTAGAAAGCTAACTCATCTTATTGTCCACTCTCGCTGCCTGTTTTAGGTTTTCTTAGAAGAACATCCACTAACATCGGAAACCATTATTTAATTTTGTAGGATTCCGGTATGGGAGTGACATCATTCCTTTCTCTAAAGTGGATGAGGAACAGATGAAGTTCAAGACGGATGGGAAATGCTTTGCTGTCTTGGGATTCTGCCGATCTTCTCTGGTATGACCAATACTCAGGTGTTATCCAATTGCATGTTTAAAAAGGCCAGATAGATTGCTACGGATGAGTTGCAGATTATCTGATTACAAATTTGTGACAGAAATAGTGCTTTCAAATTGGTTTATATTATAATGATGTGATACGTATTCTTTCCATGTATGTTGTGTACGGTGAAGTTTTCCTCCTCCTCCTCCTCCTCCTCCTCCTCCTCCTCCATCATCCCAGTTAGAAATCTATGGATTCTGTAATAAAAAGCTTAGAACTACATGGTAAAATCTGAGAAGCCCAGAGGCTTTACTGAATCAGTTTGTCCGTGCTCATAGTTTAAATGCCCCATCTGTCTCCATAATAGAAATAATGGTAAAATAATTTATTCAACCTAATAAAGAAGAATAAAATCAGAAACCAAAATGTTAGCATTATGTAGCATTTTCAGAAGACAGCCAAAGTTGTCGCAAAAGGATCACACAAAACAAAATACACCCCGGCTGTTTCCTCACCTGCCCCATTTTGGCCTGGGCTGTAGGAGAGACCAGACCCCTAATTTCCACAGGTGTGGAAATTTACTCATGTAAATGCTTGATTGATATTTTCCACAGTGCTTGTGAGATTTTACAAATGTTCCTTATAAACACAGATTTAATGCTCTTTTGAAAAATTGCTAGGTCTGTTATTGAAACAAGGCTTAAACACTCTCTTGAGTGCAGGCCCCAGAAGACTGATTTACATGTGGAATGAGACCCAGGTTCCACCTGTGTACATTGCTGGTTACTCACTGTTGAATTCATAAACTAGCTTTCTGCAATTTTTGCCAACAAGATATTCATGTGGCTATCTTCTGTTTTGTTTTGTTTTGTTGTGGGTTTTTTGGTTCACTGTTTCTATGGTTTCTGAGACTTGCACACAAGTACTACAACTATTGCCTTGGCCACTAAGAGAATCATATCGTTCCTGTGACTGTACCATGTCACCCTTGGTTTGGAGTTTATAATGACTGTACATTTTGCCTAATCCATTCTCATTCTGACATCACTGAGTGTTGTTATTATGCATGGGCCAATCAAAACTGCTTAAATGTTTGCCAGCTGCTTTAGGGAGCTGCTGCTAGAAGATCAAAACTAGATTTCTGGATTACTTGCTGCTCATACTTTCATTTCCTTTTAGCTCTAGTTTAGGACTGATGTAGTAGAACCATTTTCCCTAAAAGGGATTTGTTTAATTAAATATTGGGACACTTGTACAACAACACTATATGTTGTAACATACATTGGTTTATTGACAGCAGTGAAGCCAAAGACAGGCCTAGAATAGACCTATAGTTGGATATAACATTGGATTTCATTGGATATAAGTCATCATATGCCTAGTAAGGTCAGTGAGCCCATTAGGGTAGCTCTGATGTAGTGGGACAGGCCTTCAAAGAGAATAGGGGTTTTTGAAAGAACAAAGAGGCAGTATTTCATGAACATAGTTTTTTTTCTAGGAAGTTACTTACTTTTGCTTTCCTGGAACTTCTCT
The DNA here is from genome assembly GCF_001527695.2 of Protobothrops mucrosquamatus. Lineage (NCBI taxonomy): Eukaryota > Metazoa > Chordata > Lepidosauria > Squamata > Viperidae > Protobothrops > Protobothrops mucrosquamatus. The sequence goes on along the minus strand of NW_015386330.1, from coordinate 316,709 downwards.
TAGCTCCCAGTATCTTTTCCCAACTTATCATTATCATATTTCTAAATGTTTTTATGGCTGAACTAGCAGTTTTAGTTTCCTGGGAAAGTGTTTTTAGTAGGGGCTTTTAGCTTGACCCTTAAAATTCTTAAGCTTATTCATTTGTGAGGCTTTTCACATACCTTTAAGAATGGCATAGCTAAAGGACATCCCAAGAATAAGTAGGGCCAACATCTTGGATTCATTCATTCTGGGGTTTCTAGAAATTGGAAAAAGATGAGTTATCCATCTTTAGTTTACAGTTAACAGTTTGTCGATCTGTCTATCTCAGTGTTTCTCAACTTTGGCAACCTGAAGATGTGTGGACTTCAATTCCCAGAGGTCTCCAGCCAGCATCTGAGAGTTGCCAAGGTTGAGAAACACAGGTCTACACCAACTATTGTCAAGCCAACTCTTTAAAAAAGCTATAGATAGGAATATAATGCACTGTTCCATTTAATTTCAAATGCTACATTGGCCTTTTTAATGCTTGCACTTGTTTCCTTAAGGAGCTCAGTATCATAGCTAACTTTCTGGAAACATTCTAGGTTCAAACATACCGATATATGGGGTACCAAGTCCTGAAAGTCTTTGCAGCAAAGGATGATGAGGTAAAATAAACTAACCTTAATTGTGGATAAATTATTCATGTATCTTTAAATGTTCAGATTACTGAACAAAAGCTGAGTTGACATTTTCCCTTTAGTTTTGCAAAATGAAAGAAAGCTCAATTACTATAGGAGTAATGAGAACAGCATGGAGTTGAAAAACAACCCAAGAGCAAACAACAACAACAAAAAAGTATTTATTGGGTATGTGTTGGAGAGAGAGAGGATATATACCTAATCTAGAAAAGAGATAATTTTTTGGCATCTGAACTGAATAGTTCTGTCCAAAAGAGTATTTGTTCATAGGAGGATAGTCTTTTTGAGAACTGCTATAAATAGCGAATAGATGGTGACCACATGAGACTGAAATTATCCTTTCCTGAGGGGTTTTTATATGGCTCTTTTTTGTTGCGTTAACTTTTCAGCCAAAGCAACTTTGGGAAGATAATTACCATATTCATGTGTGTGTGCTTAGCACTATATAGTCCCCCCTTCATTTGAAAGATAGTACAATATGTTCTAAAGATAGTATCGTAACCCAAATCACTCTTGATTTTGTGACCTGACTGTGCCATATAATGGTTTGCTAAGCTTTTGAAGAGGCAAAGGGGAGTTAAGAGTTTAGTTCTAGGTGATAATGTGTCTTCATTTCTTTGATTCTTTGTTAATGTTTCCAATTGCTAAGTTTTAATGACATTACGAATAACTGTGGGTTTTCTTGACAGGCTGCTTCAGTTGCTCTTTCTGCCTTGATTAATGCTTTAAATGAGTTGGACATGGTGGCTATAGTACGGTATGTTTATGATCGGAGATCGCAGCCACAGGTTGGAGCAGCCTTTCCACTAATTAAGAATGAATATGAGGTAATATTGATGACTGAAGAGCTTAGGAATATAATTCAGAGCAATAACGTTTATGAAGATACGTTCCTATATTCTATTCAATCGCCTCTTGTTAGAGCAGAGAAAAATAGCACAAAATAGGGTAAATCACAGAAAGAACAAAGAATTTCAGTTTTATATTTTCAAAAGATTTTAGATCTCATCTTGGTCTAATAGTTAAGGCTTTTCATTTTGAATCTGGATCAACTTTCAGAGGAGTTTTTAAAAAGTCTTTATGCAGTTGCTGTGCCACTGAAATAAATTCTGCATCACTGTGAGGTTTGTATTACACCTAATAGTCGTCACTAAAGAATAATATAGTTCATTTTAGGGTTGGTTTTTTCCTCAGAACAACATGTGAACCCACCCTTTACGGCTTGACATTATGTATGAGTCAGGCCATTATGACTCAGTTAGCAAACCATTATGATTCATTCAAGAAGCCATTTTTGTATCCTATTATAATACTGTACAGTGGGTAGGTCCAGCAAAAATATTTGTACTGCTGTGTCATCTCTGCAGCATTTACATTTAGCAATGGGGGATGTACTAATAATTGGTTTGAATAGTTATTTTATTTTATTTTATTATTTTTATTTCTAGACCAGTCATAAAAGTAAAGTACAGCAAACATAATTAATAAAAGAAATAAAATAAAGCAAAACACCCCAACAATTAATAAAGAGAAGGATGCACCAAGTAGTTTCTAAAAACGATGACTGTCAATAAGAATTCTGCAATCTTCTTAAAAGATTTCTGAGATTTGAACAACATAGGAGGAAAGCCATAATCTCATAATAATAGGAGCAGTTAAATTAGTGTTAATTGACGCTATGAGTTTCAATGGGTATTGGCTATATACAGCAATGAGTATTATATAATAGCACGTGTAATGGAGAATCAGTTCTGGGTGCAGAAAAGTACAGCGTTTGTGTGTAAGGTTAGTCTATCAGTTGTCATCCTAAAGGGTAGTGCCCCAATTCATGCTAAAGTAAAAAAATCTCTAGGAGCAATCTAGGAGGCAGAGGCAATTATACTCTAGAAAAGGTAAGGAACACTGCTTCTGTCAGTATAAATATCTAAGGTTTGATTCATTTAGAGTGAAATTATTCAAGATGGTCACTGTCAAGTTCTTTTGATGCATAGTATCAGACATGAAAGTAAGTGATTTAAGATTGTATGAAGGATTGAATACAAGAACAAAAGTCTCTATGTATTGAGGATGGTTGATACTTCAGAGAAATACAGCACAGACCAGGATGATGATGATGATATTTTGATCCTGCAGTTTTTATAAATAACACAAAACAGCAAGCATACATAATGTTCCTTCCTCCTATTTTCTTCACAATATGAACCCTGTGACGTGGGTTGGGCTGAGAGAGAATGATGGGCCGGTCACCCAGCCTGTCTTCCTACACAATATTGAATGTTTTAATTAAATAGTAATTTAATTTCTATTATTTGGGGTTGTTGTTGTTTTAAAAAATCCACAACATGCTTTTATTCCAATTGCCTTTTCTTCCATGTTCTTCCATTTTGTTCTAGTGTTTGGCTTATGTGCAACTACCTTATATGGAAGATTTGAGACACTACATGTTTTCCTCCTTAAAAAATAATAAAAAGTGCACCCCAACAGGTGAGCTTGCATTTTGAATCACATGCCTGTTCTTATCTATTCAGAAGTAATTTCCATCCATATTAACTCTTCTTACCCCAAAGTACACAGGATAAGGTCTATAATGTGTGGCTCCTTTATTCTTTTAGAAGTCATGGCTTCTCAATATACATTCAGATGTTTAGATTATTTTCCAGATGTTTTTGTTTAGTTTTAAGCTTTCCAGCCTCTCCATTCTTTTCACTCAATTAAATTAATATTGTATATACTTTGGGTGGGGAGGAAGCAAGCATTGGCACTGATCTTAAAAGTGCCTAAGGATAATCAGGGTAATTCACCATTGTTCGACTCCAACATATCCTTTAGTTGCTATGAAAAAGAGTAATCAAATCTAGCAAGGGGAGGGCACAAAATATACTGTTCAACAGTCTGCTTCCTGGTGTCTTTCATCTGATTGAAAGAGTCCTTTGTTGTATTTGTACAAAAAATGATGGGCCTGTGATACAGTGTGTAGTCTGAGATACTTTTTTCCTGTGAATTGCGGGTCTGCCCTTCCTCTTCCTAAATTATTACTGTTACTCTCCCGGACACATTAAGATTGGTCTTGGTATGTGTGTGTGTTTCTTATTAGCAGCACTATGCACTGAGACATTATCAAACCAGTATTCCCTTTGTAACTGGGTTCTCTCTATCATTTAAAAGATTGAAACCATTTAAATGGTTGGTTATGTAGAAATGTAGTTAGAGGATTGTTATGTTACAATTAGCAGTTTGGGAGTGATTATGAGCTCTAAACTGTTGTTTTTTTAAAAAAAAGATGAAAAAAAGATTGTTCCTTATACTAAATGTAGTTGGTATAAACTACACTCCTAAAGTAGAATACTGTAGTGTTAAAAATATATTTAGGAATAAAAGCTATCAGATGAAGCTTTTTCTTAATGGGAGAAATGAGAATGCTGTGATCAGAAGAATGAAGATAATCTTTTGAAGATGCTTGACATTAAAGTAATTCCTTTATTTGTATTTAAAAACAACATATAGTGAGATACACATGGCAGAAAAATAGAATGAAACAAAGCAGAAAAGTGATATCTTGCAATATTTGTGCAGAAAATCCTAAGAATTTAGCTTTATAAGCAAAACAGGGATGATGTCAGGAATATCTAGAAATTGCCTATTGATTATATTCATTGCATGTACTTCTGTGCTTCTCTTTTTAGTTTAGTTTGATTTGGCCTATTTATTACCTATAATAGGGTTGTACTAGAACTTGGGAGACAGAGATTCAAGTATCCACTCAGTGGTCCAAATTGGATCAGTTATAATACACCCATTCTCAGCCCATCAAACTCAGTAGAATTTAGTTTTAAAAATTTAAGAATTTTTGTTATAGGGATAAAAATTGAAAACCAAATGTTATGTATACAAATGACACATGGTCTGAATCTGTTAGGACTAGAAAGAGGAGGAAGCTGCAGCAGCATTCTGGAAGAGTTTTCTCCTTCCCCCAAAGAAAGAAAGAAAATACCTGATCTTTTATGATAGATTTCCTAAAACACAGGCCCCCCTCTAGGTTTGTGGAGTTCATCTCCCAGAATTCTCCTTCTAGCTTGGCCATTCCTGAAAATTCTTGAGCTCCACACATCTGGAGAGGGTCAGGTTGGAGAACACGGTCTTCAAAGATGAGTCAAAGTATAGTACCACTCTTTAGGCAAGCCTTTAAATACTAATGGTTTTGCTGCATGCTCTTTGCATTTTTATTGCTTTTATCTTGTATCTTTATTATTTCTACTTTTGTTGTGTCTATGCTATGAATTGCTATGCTATGAAATGTTAAATATGAACAGAATATAGTGTATACATTGAGTAAATAAATATATAAAATGGCAGAAAAATCTGTTGCATCTTATTAACTATTTCCCTATCTATATTTGATCATCCAGAGGATCAGCTGTCTGCAGTTGACTCCCTGATTGATTCTATGTCTTTAGTTTGTGAAGATGATAGTGAAGGGACCATTGTGGATATATTTAAAACCAGCAAATTCCCAAATCCTCTGTTTCAAAGATTGTACCAGGTAAGATCCTAAAACTTTCCCTCGTTCTTCTCAGCCAGATGGGTTATGTAACCAATTGGGTTCATCTTGTGTGAATTGACTGGTTTTTCCCCCCCACCAATATAATCTGGGAAAACTCTATTGGGGCCTGCAGGTGTCCAGCAGTCACACTATAGCTGTGTGAATTAATCTACCTTATTGCCTTCCTTACATGCTCTGGGCCCATCTTGATAAACAGAAACAACACAGAACCCCCACAGTTCCCTCATTTCCTGGGCTCCATTTTCTGAGTTTGTGAACTGCTCATTATGCTAAAAAAATCCCAATTGTCTAATAGACCAAAAGAATGATTTGAATTTAGTACCTGGAAAGATGATTAGACAACTCTTTGAATACATGTGAGGAAATAAAGTATGTTAGTATAAAACTGAAGTTGGGGGATTTCTTTCTGAGATCCCCCCCCTCCTTCATCTGCCATGAGGGTGGAATCAGCATCATGTCTGAATCAAATAATAGCATGACATATTAAACTTCGTGAGTTTTAATTTATGTTTACTGAAAGACAAAATTTCAGGGGTTGCACAACACACTCTATAACACAGTACGTAGACCACACTGGCTGGGTTTTCACAACTTGTTAAACTATCCAATCCCACCCCCCCAAACCTCTGGTCTAGGTTTAGATTGATTCAGATCATTTAATTATTAATGAGAGCGGAGTCAGTGGAAAGGCAAAGCCTTCTATTTAAAATAGTAGGAGTAAATAATAAAAACAACCACAACAATGTTAATATCAGTAAAGGAATTAAAATTTATAAGAACATAAGTAATATCCTCAACCACCAAACCCATCAACATCTTCTGAATACCTTTGCATGTATGAAATACCCAAGTTAATCTATAATCCAAAATAAAAAGGGAGAGGGACCCACCACTTTATTGGAACTGGTTCTTACCCAATTTATATTAACATCCCTGTTGATAACAAAATAAATTATAATAGCATGAAACAAGCTCCTCTATACAAGAATGAAGTACGATCATTATTGCCGTAAAAAGCATTATGTTTTATTGATTTTATAGTAAATTATTTGATTGTTGTGAGTCATTGAGGATTGGGTGATATCCAGGTTTAATAAATAATTATTATTATTAGCATACTGTACTTTCAGTTTACCCCAGATTCTTTGTGGTTGCAAATTAGCAATGTATATTGACACAATGCTGTGTTTGTGTATTTTTGTGCATCAGGAATCACATATTACAGCAATTCACATAAGCTATGTAGCATTTCCTCCTGCAATACTTAATCCAGTGACTCCCAAATAGACTAGCCTATGCACACATCCCTTCATTACTTATTCTAGTGTCAAAGGAAAAACATGAAGAATACATAGAAGAATTCCACATTTCAGTATTGCAAAGACTGGGCAGCTTCATGGGAATTACTGTAGAGGAGTTGAGGGCTTCACAGGTGAATCTAAATGTGAGAAGCTTTAATCGTGTATTTTTTTGCCTTATCAGGAAATATATGATAGAACTAAATTCTGATGCGGCAATATTTTTATTATTGTATTCTAGTTTCAGTCCAGTGTTTCAATATTAGTTTCACAAAAGTTTAAGTAAAAGATAAATTCTTTAAGCTTCTTCTTGAACTTCAACAAAGAAGGAGAAGTTCTACCTTCAATGGGAAGTTGTTCCATGGTTTTTATTCATTTATCAGGTGTCTTTACAATTTTGGGTAATCTAATGTGGATTACCCCAATGAGAGTTTGACATGCTGACAATAATGAGCATGAAGGTTTGCAATATTTTAAACCTTTCATCACAAACCATATCACACAACATCACCCACTTTCAGAATATAGTCGAGGACAAGTTCATATTTGTCCTCTACAGCAATCTTACTCTGTATTCATCAAAAGGTATCTTCCATCATAACAAGAAAAACGCAAAATATATCTTTCATTGATTGATTGAGTCATAGATAGATTGATTCATAGATAGATCCATTGATTTACTGATTTGGCATTGCTTATTCTCTTGTGATCTTTCATCAGTGTCTGCAACATAAAGCTTTTCATCCTGATGCACCTCTACCCCCCATTGAAAACCACCTCTTAGACATGTTGGAGGCTCCTCAGGAAGTGGCAAAAAAATGTAAGGCTCCCCTTCAGAAAGTAAAAGCTCTTTTTCCCTTGAAGGAGGGAGGCAAAATAAAAGAGCAGAAGACAGCTCAGTCCATCTTCAAAGACAAGTGAGTTAGCAGCACTGCAAAAATAGTTCTTTAGTTGTTTATCGTCTTTCATCTCCTCTGGTACTTCTTTCTGTAGGGGGCACATTACTGCCTCTTGGCTATTTGGGCTGGTCCCAAGTGCTTGTTCAATAGCATGGTATAGAAAGAAGCTCTTAATGTTCTAATTGTATGTAAAGCTTCTGTCTTTTGCATCCTTAAAGACTTAATGCCCAGCTAAAGCTCTCTAGTGGAACAACAGCAAGTGGCAGTATCTGGCTGAACAGGGCTGGACTTGGATAGTCAATACTTGGATGAGAGACCACCAAGAATTCTAGGTCTAGGCTGGTCTGGAAAATAAGGCATAACAAAGATCCCTGAATGTTTTGGGATGGCAGATCCTTTTTTTGTCTTACAAACAGTGCTTTTTTTCTAAAAAAAAAAAAAAAAAAAAAAAGGTGCCGGAATTCACACACGTCATACAACCCGCCTTGTCTACCCTACAAGGTTCCATCCAAAAAAGGTGCCAGAACTCCGTTCTGGGCGTTCTATGAGAAAAAAAGCCCTGCTTACAAATATGCATTTTATTTCTCTGAAGTATATCTCGAAGCTTATAGATCTCCAGCAATGGTCAAGCCTCTTTAAATTTGCCAATGGCATTATGGGGAACAGTTTTTTCCTACAAACAAATAAGCATCTTAAGTTTGTTTAAGGCTTAATGTACTTTTTTTTTTTTTTTGAAAATTCACCTACCCACCTAAACATAGGGTAGAAATATTCATACCCCAGCTTTGGAAGGATATACATCTCTGCTCCAAAAAAATCCAGATGCTGATATGTAAGGGGCAGTCATTAAACTTTTCCTCAGAGCTAAATTGGACTTGCTCTTTATAATGAGTTTATACTATAAGTTTCTACACAGTACTTCAGGGGTTTAGCCCAGTTGCACAAGAATAATGAAGGATCAACACATTCTGGAGACATGGAATTTTTTTCCTCACAGGAAAGGAAAATCTGGCATGAAAGCAAAATCTTCCATCTGCATATCCTGTACTAGAAAAAAAATAGGGGACCAAGCCACAAGCAAGTCTTTTGTCATAGTTATATGTGTACATAATGTTCGTTTCTTCTGTCTAATGGAGAGAAGGTACAGATAATGACAATAAAATTGCATCTTGCTAAACCCTAAGGCTTGTTTTTAGGAAGCAAATTTGGATGTTCTTGAAGGTCATCCAACACAAGAGCATATTTAATTGGGAGTTTTTCTCATAAGTACTGACAACTGCAAAAAGATGTTTAATAAGCTCTTAGGTATGCTAATCTGAAAGATGGTTTAGAAGTCATACCGGGCTTCTGTGTACAGAAGTACTTGGTAGCTATCAGTTTGAAAATGAGAACTAGCAAATTACATTAGAAGGGTAAATAGATTTTTTCCTTAAATATAAATTTCCCATTATTGCTAATGTCAATTTAAACATTAAAAAAGAATCGGGCGTGATTGCAAAGTACTGTTAAGGTGTGCATATATATACACATGTCTAGAGGTTATATTAGTAAAATACAGAGACAATAATATTTGATTTTCAAGTATTCGGAAAAAGCATTCTGTAGCCAGTGCTGTAGTTCGGATGGACACTCATCATTCAGACATCAGATTTGATTCCTTATTTTTCAGAATAAGCTCTGAAACAAAGTATAATTTGGAAGGAGCTTAAAGGAGAGTTGAATGCTACTTTACAATGCCTTGGTAAGGCCACACTTGGAATACTGCATCCAGTTTTGGTCACCGCAATGTAAAAAAGATGCTGAGACTCTAGAAAGAGTACAGAGAAGAGCAACAAAGATGATTAGGAGACTGGAGGCTAAAACATATGAGGAACGGTTGCTGGAATTGGGTATGGCTAGTTTAATGAAGAGAAGGACGAAAGGGGACATGATAGCAGTCTTCCAATATCTCAGGGGCTGCCACAAAGAAGAGGGTGTCAAGCTATTCTCCAAGGCACCTGAAGGCAGGACAAGAAGCAACGGGTGGAAACTGATCAAGGAGAGAAGCAACCTAGAACTAAGGAGAAACTTCCTGACAGTTAGAACAATTAACCAGTGGAACAACCTGCCTCCAGAAGCGGTGAATGCTCCAACACTGGAAGTTTTTAAGAAGAGACTGGACAGCCATTGTCCAAAATGGTATAGGGTTTCCTGCCTGAGCAGGGGGTTGGACTAGATGACCTCCAAGGTCCCTTCCAACTTTACTATTACTATTATTATTATTATTGTTGTTGTTGTTGTTACTACTACTACTACTATTACTATTATTATTATTATTATTATTATTATTATTATTATTATTATTATTATTATTATTATTATGTATCTTCTAAAACTATTCTCACAGTAGATGTGATTACTAGATAGTTTATCTTAGGAAGAATTTCTTCAGATTGATGGCTTTATCTTCTTCCAGTAATGAAGATGGCCCCAATGCTAAAAAGGCAAAAACAGAAGATGGTGAAGCCAGTTTCGGGATTGCAAGCCTCTCTGAAGGCAATGTGATTACAGTAAGTACTCTTGGCAAAGATTCTGCCGTAGAAGAGGTTAGATTGGCTACTGTGTTAAAGATGTCTTTTCTTGATGAGGCAAGCAAGTACCGAGAACTGGATGATTGGCCTATTTCCTAGGCCATATCCAATGTCTCTTTGGTCATTTTTTCCCCATATAGGTATCCAATATAATGATTGAAAGAGTGTTGTAGATTATTAACCCTCAACTGGGTAAACTGAAGTGCCTATGAATGGTTTCCTCATAATGTGCCTTGTGAACACACTTTCAATTTCAAATGCAGTAGCTTTAGTGATTAACAAAGCATGCAAACTACATCCTATTCTGCGAAACCATGATCTCTCTTTAAGTATACATTTTCTTTAAAAAAAACACATTTAAACGGAATATTTACAAGAACACAAAATAGTTCCTTAAATAATTCAGCCTTCTATGGATTTAGAACCATTAGTTGTATGCTTCCTCAGCAGAAAGATGTATATAGTGTAGAGATGGGATTGTGGCAAATGCTGTTCAGTATAAGGGAATGCAAAGTGATGCATGTGGTCTCTGAAGACCCAATTACATGCATGGATCTTAACATACATGTTCATGGTTACAAGTATTGATGATTCTGTATCGTATCCCAAATCACAGACAAGTGCCTTAAATACTTGAAGAAATGACGAACGATGTTTGTGAGTTTTCCTGATGCATCTATTTGTCCCTTGTATAACACACAATTCTGGACTTGATTGGCATTGGCTCTTCTGCTGCTGCTTCTGCTGCTTTGTCAGTTTTGGCTCCTGGAGACTGCTTGAACAAGTCCCCACAGTTTTCTTGGCAAAGTTTTTTTTTTTTTAAGTGATTTGTCATTGCCTGCTTCCAAGGACTGAGTGAATGTGATTGACTCAAGGACACTATTTCACTCTTTACAGTATTAAACTAATAAAGGAGAATATTTGTACCTCAGGGTTGACATGAAGGGTCCTTGGTGCTCTCTGAGCTTGCTTGTTTTCTTGCAGACGTTAACGTCATCAGGGCTAGTAAGGAGTGCAGTTTGCTGTCAGTTTATAGTTTATCTATGCTGATCTGCGTGCTGATTAGATTAACTCCAAGGTTAACATCAGACCAACAATCGAATAAACAATACCCCAATCAAGAAACCGCCAAAGAAGCCAACAGCAAACAAAGAATCTCTAAGACCACCACTAGAATATAAACTGACAGCAAACTGCACTCCTTACTAGCCCTGATGATGTTACCTAGTATGGGTAGTGAAACGTCTGAAAGAAAATAAGCAAACGCAGAGAGCACCAAGCCCCACCCCCCTTACAGTATTAAAAAAATAAAACAATTGTTCCCCATATAAGAATGTTTTACGTAGCCCTTGTTTGAAATTAGCCCTTACATGTAATTGGTGGAAACTAATTTTTGGTTTCTGTATCAATTCTATGTATTCAGTGAAATACATTATTTCCTCTCTTAATTCCTATAGGAGCTATCTATGGTTTAGTCTTTTCTTCACCTGTTATAGTTCACATTTTGGAATGTCTGAGTTTAAAATATTCCGAGAAAGCCACATGGATGTTTGCTCTTCTAACATTAGATGGCTAGGGCAACTATTTTGTATCCATTTGGCTGATATGCTTGGCTTGTAAATAAGCATAAGCAAGAATGAATAATTAACTTGCACTTTGGGAAAAGTTGCATATGAAAGCAACACAAACCTTTCTTGTAATCTTTAGACAGTATGACAATTTCAGGTGAGGGCGTCATATTGTAGATTCATCTTACAGAGCTCTTCCTTTCAAATCCTGTTTTGACCAAGACATTGCACTTTATGAGTATCTAAAGCCCTATTTGATTTAGCTAGAAATGAGAAAGGTCAGAATTAAGCTTTGTATTTCATTAAAATTTGGAAGAAGGCTATAAAAGCTGGGGAAGAGGACGTGACTCTAACTGAAGTATTTTGTAGGTTGGAAGTGTCAATCCAGCAGAAAATTTCAGAGTACTAGTGAGGAAGAAGAATGCTGACTTCAAAGAAGGTAAATGGAAGTTCATTTATTTGAATGAAAAACATTGGCAATACTCCTGGGATCCAAGTGTCCTGACTCCAAAATTGCCATTTTTAAAACTATTCAACCATGAGAATAGTGTTAAGTGATACTGAGATTTAGTGCAGAAATCTTTCTAAGTCCAGGTGAGTCATACCGGTATGTTCCTCGATGTTAACTATTTTAATTGAATCCCTTATCTTTCTTATCTTGAAGAAGTAAGGAAGTATTAGAAAAGTATTGTAAAAAATATTGGAAGTATTGGGAAAAAATGAATCTCTTCACTTATAATAAACTTATGTTATCTGTTTAGCACTATTTATTTAGAATTTAATCCTACTTTTAGTAGGATTTTCCTATAGCACGTTTATATAGGAGTATAGTTCTAAATTTCTGCAATAATATATATCTAATGTATATACACTGTATATTATCCTACATTTTCTAAAAATGTAATAAATAATAAATTGTTGGTTTAGTTTCAGTAAAAGCCTTTTGTAACATATTCAAAACACAAGATATATAAGAATTGTTTTCTATATGTATTGCTTTTCAACATTTCTAGATAAATGTATATTATTTTTATAGAATCTAAGATGTGACTTAGTAGTTGATTAAGGATAATGGCTACATTATGCAGACATCTTTTTTTAAAAAAGAGATATTACCACCAATTTTAAATAAGAATTGCTTCAAATTTGTACTCTGGGTGGTGTATAAATAAAGCATTAAAACTTAAAAACAGTATATAAAAAGAGGCAAATATTATTAAAATTCATTGTAAGAAATTAATTAAAAGGCAAGGGGAGGGCTTTCATAGCACTAACCAGCCTCACAGCTCTTTGCTCCTCTGTGCACCTCAAGGTTTACTTTATAAAAGATTTACTTTTATGATGAGATTAATTTATGATGATTTAGTTTTCTGCATATACAAACATGATGGCATACTCTCCAAAGCTTTTTTTTTTTTTTTTTTTACAATTCTGTCTGATCCACAAGAGTACACAAATACTGCTGGAACTGCTGCTATTTTAATCAAATCAAGCAGCAGAAATGTGGTTAATTCAAACACAGGGTTCGATGTGCACATACACAAAGCTTGGCTAATGAAATAAATAGAGCATTAGGATGATTAGATCTGCAAGAAAGGGCATTTTTAACATGCATTTATTAAAGTAAATTCAATAATGAGAAACTGCTCAGTTGTCTCAGAAGCATTTGATGTCTGTGCTTAATGTCTTGCATACCTAACACTAATTTACCAACAATTTACAGAATGGTTTATAATTACAAGGAAGCTTCTGTCAATTGTGTTCACCTTCTCATTAAGAAAAAGAATATGGTGATATTCTTAAAGATTCCTATTTGGTAAATGAGAATTTTACATTATAAATAGGGAAACTTAGCTTCAAATACAATCTACTAAATACATTATGTTAACTTCCTGAACTAATGTATTTTCATTATTATCTTAAGGATGCAATTAATCAAGTTAGTTTTCTTCTGATAAATGTTTTTTTTTTCCATTTTATGTGGAAAAAATGTAAAAAGAGTGGAAATATTTTTTTTTCTTTAAAAAGAAATCTCCCTTGTCCATAACTTGGGAATACATTTTACTGTACAAAATATTTCTGGTGAGATTCTCAGACATTGTTGCTTTCCCTCTTTTGCAACAGCTTAAATATGGCCTACTGAAATTTTTAAAACGCGTTGGCAGTTTGTATGTATGTGCTTCCAAAATTGGCCGTGGATTTTTTAGATCCTCACTCTGAAATGGCCCTGAAGGGTAATGGTGGAAGGTGGGGGGGTAGCTATACCTGAAGAACAAAGAGTGTTTTATAGCCCTATAAACATATATTTGTGATACAAAAAAAACATGATGAAGACCAGACAACAATTGCATTTCTAACTTGCAAAATATAGAAGGCAATAAAAAAGAGGGTGAGCAAAATATGAAAATCACAGCCTCAGAATCAAAATTGAAATGGGACAAGAAATATTATATATTACCCTAGTTTGTATAACACATTGAACCATTAATTAAAACACTATCCATTCTCTATGTTCTAACCTGTCTTGGTTCAAGTGGCTAGCAGGCTCTGCGTGTTTGACTGTCTTTTAATGGACCCTTTTTTTGCGGTGCTTTTTTGTATTATTATGATTGTATGATTTGCTTTTACATTCCCAAAGTCATCACAGAAGTGGACAGCCTTGTACATTTCTAAAGTAAATAAAGCATCCATGCAGCAGTCCAGCATGTACATTGTGGTTACAATCTGATGCTGGGTTGAAAATAATACATTGGATTTATTTTCAGTAGCTTTAACAGCCATGAAAATAGGTCAGGTGGACCAAAACGAATTGGAGGTAACTTAAGAAGTGGCAATAGATCAGTGGTTCTCAACCTTTTTAATGCCGTGACCCCAATCGGTTGTAAGTCGAGGACTAAACCGGTCGTAAGTCGAGGACTAAACCGGTCGTAAGTCGAGGACTAAACCGGTCGTAAGTTGAGGACTTTCCCTGCCCGGGAGCGCCGCGCATGCGTGGTTCCGCCCCCTGCGCCGGCCGAGGCGTAGCTGGCAAGCAGCAGAGACGGAGCAGGCCGACCACCAGCTGGCCCAGCTCAAGGGAGGTAAGGCACCCGCCGGAAAAGGGGAAAAAATGGCGGACAGCCTTGCTTGGCGACCCCCGTGAAATGGTCGATCAACCCCAAATGGGGTCGCGACCCATAGGTTGAGAACCACTGCAATAGATTAACATGATGTAAAAAGCAATGATGCAGGGGGAAAATAGGCAATGATGGAGGATAAGCAGTGAAATAAAGTGAAGATAAAGATTGAAGGCCAACTCTGGTGACTATCTCAACGTCCCCATGTTGTTTTCCTGGCAATGTTCTTCTGGAGTGATTTCTTTCTTTCTTTTTTTCTTTTGCTTCCTAGTCTTGTTACAATTTATTAACCAGGTTTTGTTAGCTTCTCAAGATCAGCTAAAGTTAGCTAAACAATGCTGCTTCTTGTGACACTGGAATAAGATGAGAGGCAAATTAATGCACTGAGTTCTATGGCAGCTTGGAAGATAATATAAGTGAATTGACTTCAGGGAGAAGTATCTTATAAATGCTAAGAAGTGGTGATAGATGAGTTGTCCTGGACTAAATTGAAACCAGTGTTTGTGAAGCCCTCTCAGCTACTGAGTGGTGAGTAAAAGTTGCCAAGATTTTTTTTTAAGAGGACAGTGTTTTAATAATTTTAGCAAATGGTTCCTAGTGCCATGCATATCTGTATTTGCTGGATTTGATTTCATGTCATTGTATCACCAACTGTGATGGAAACCAGTGAGCTGCTGACTGACAAGTAGTAGCCCATCATGTCTAAAAGCTCTTAATTAAGAAGGGCTGTCCTAACCTTTTTTAGACAATTTTTGGAGCCCAAAACCAGATTCCCTGAGACCTGCACCCCAAAAATGGGTGAGACCATGAACTTGTGAGTAAGACCCAAAGGGAGAAATTAAGTGAGAATAGAGGTAAAATGGTGGAGTGCCAATTAACCTTTTAAACCCAGATTAAAGAATCTTTTTTTCTTCTTCTCAAGAACTACCTGACATCTACTAAGGGGATTGTACTAATGATGAGAGGCTGAAATAAGAAATGGGTGGTGCCATATTTACTTTTTAATTTTTTTCATCTCTTTTTCTTTTGTCTTTTCTAAAAACCATGCTTCTGGGGGGGAGGTTAAACAGCTTTTACTAGAGACTTGAGGCCTTCTCTTGTAGATGGTTTTGGAAATTCATCTCAGGATTATAGCTTTCATTTCTCTGGTGTAATATACACAGAGCCAAGATTTCTGCATGGTGTATTTCATCTGGCACATTTGGAGTGTGCCGTATATATATAGCATATGGACCCTAAATTTCTGCAGAGAAGATATAATCCAGTTTTGGCTTTGCGGGATGAAGGATATGGCCAAAAATGTATTAAAAATGCCTTCACAAATACAAGTTATAGGGTAATGTTAATAATTGAAAACAAGCTTTAGAGTAGTTTGCTTACCATTATTGATCATCATTACTGACAAATCTATGGTGACTTTCCAAGGAGTCCTTGAACAAAGTTGAAAAATTAGTTTGATTTTTAAAAAAACCCTCTTCTTAGTCTAAAACATTGAGGACTAGAACTTCATGTGAAGAAAATCTACCTACTGAGCTTTCCAAAAAACCTGAATTCAGCTAGAAATTGAATGATTTGTCAGTGCTGTAACTACATTATACTGGAAGAAGATGTAAAGCAGTGACCCTGTCCACCACCCACTTAACAGGGAAGATAAAAGATTCTTGGACTGAGTGCAGGAAGTGCTTATATAGGGACAAGTACAAGGAGATAGAAGAGTGTTAGGCAGAAGGAATGGAGAGATGGAGGAATACAACACAAAAACTTCATCTGTCTCAAATAAATGAACACTGGATGAGAAGGATAAGAAGACAGTGTGATAACTGAAGAAGGCTTAACACCAATAATTGAATGGATGGCAATACTGATGAGAATATAAAAATAAATAAAATAAAGGATTGAGTTGGATGTGAAAGGAGGCTAGAGGAGAATTGGAAAAACTTAAGACAGAGAAAGCCAAGAGTGAGAATAAAACAGATGTATTGGAAAGGATTATTAACAAATCCTAACGGAACAGGCTCCTGGCATTAGAACAACTAGAGCAACTAGAGAGATCAACATGAGCCATTAGAAGTTAAGTGGCCAAGAACAGCAGTGGATTTTGGTAACACTCCTAAGCCCTGACAGCTAGTTGGATGGCTGCTGAGGAAAGTGAAGAAATGGAGTTGGTGCCAGTCGAGAATAAATTGTCAGCTCATATTCCTGTGGTCAGTGAGGATCAATATGAGAGCACAAATAATCACTTCTGGCTTGCCATCGGTCCTATGTAGTGGTAGGGAAACACAGGAAACCCTAGCCAGCTATGAAAGACCTATTTCAGAGACTATGGGAAGGAAATGGGAGAGCAGAAGTTCAGTGACTGCAAGAAGCGGCTTCGGGGCCCAGATTTCAAAGGAATCATTTCAAAGAGACTCTGTTTTAATTGGCTCACTATATGTCTGCCTGGGAATTTACTCCTGCAGTGTTCAAGATTGTTGTCAAGATTAATATAGCTGGAAAATCCAAGAAGTGGGAACCACGTGGATTTCAGAAACATATCTTGATTGCTAGTTAGGGGTAAAAATATAATCTTGTGTATTAACAAGCAGTAATAATCTTACTTACTGTAGTGTGTGCTTAAAACTAAGCATAGTACGGGTAAATCAGTAAAATAGAATATAAACCAACTTAAACAAAAATTGGACACAATATGCTACCTCTTTGGGAGAACTCTAATGCTGGCAAAGGTGAAAGGAAAGAGAAGAAGAGAATGATCAGCAGCAGGTGAATGGATTCAGTTATGGTGGCAATGAGTGCATGGTTGGAAGAGCTGAAGGACCAGATTAGCAGTACCAGGTTGGGAACAGATCATGCTGGAGGAGATCTATGTAGTTCACTAAGAGCTGACAACAACCTGATGGCATATAATCAATAAACCACCACTCCCCCCTCCACAAACACATATTATCAACATAAGACAGTTCCTCATTCCAGCCTAATCCTAGTCTAAAGCTACATCAACTATTGTCAAGGAAAATTCTTCCAACATTACTAAGGTCATCAATTTGAGTTGGTGTTGAACAGGTCCTCAGCTTCCTTTACCCATCTACTTTTCTGAAATATTCAATAATGGATTGAGGTTTCTGTTGGAGTCATGTTAGCATATTTCACAGTGGATTGAAACTATCAAATTGTTTCCCCTTATTTAGTACATAGAGAGAATTATACCGTTCCAGGTTTCGGTTCCAAAAAGTAGCTACAAAGAATGCTGTCACTTAAGTGGCTAAGTATTCTTCAGAAGGGGAGCATGTTGTTGTTTCAGTGGGGAAGTTGGTAGATCAAAATGAACTTGAAAATTCATTGACAATTGGGAGTGCCTTCACAATAAAGACTTCTATACTTTCCTGATGCCTGGGGTTTTAATTTAACACATCACTGAAGAGGCAGCACTCTAGAAATAGGGGGGAGGGGGGGAAACAGCAGGATTTCATTTTTATTGCTGCAGTTTATAAGAAATTATAATTTATGACAGGATCATTAGGTATGGAGGGGATGAACTTAGAAAGAATCTGACTAGTCTATAAAGGAAGCAGCACTGGTACATCCTGGCCCAGTTTCTTTTTTGCTGCAGGTCAGTATAGCTGTTGCCGTTATTGGATCACATTAAGTGTTACAAAATAAGTGTTATGGTCCCCGAATTAGCATCCAATTAATATGGATTAATAGGTACATGCACTATATGGGTTGCTTCAAATAGTGCTCCGGTGAATTCTAGGGATTCACCAGAGGCAGGTTTCTTTTTTTCATCCTCTGATCTTAGTGATGGACAAGCGACTTAGAATGACAGGTTATTGTTGAATTTATTTATATACTTATACTTGTGGTGCGTATATGCTGCCCGTTCACAGAGGGTGACTAACAATGTCAGCATAAAGTAAAATACTGTAATACTCCAAGACAAATTACAAAAACAGAAGATAAAACCTAATATAGAAACATCATGTGCTCCACTCTCAGTTATAACACGCCCTCCTCCTGTGCGAAATGGAACAGAGCAGGTCTTCAGTTCTTCACCATTTTTTTTGAAGCTCAAGATATAGCATGGCTGGTTTTACCAGAAGAGTGACAGGGAGAAATTGAGTACAGATAGTCCTCAATTTACAACAGTTTGTTTAGTGACCGTTCAAAGTTACAACAGCACTGAAAAGTGTGACGTATGACCGTTTTTCACAATTGCAACCTTTGCAGCATCCCCATGGTCATATGATCAGAATCCAGATGTTTGACAGCTGGTTCGCATTTATGACAGTTGCAGTGTCCCTTTTGCAACTTTTTGACAAACAAAGTTAATGGGAAAGCCAGATTCACTTCAGATTAATTCCTCAATGGAACTGCATCTACATGGAAAGAAGTGTGTAGTGGGGTGCCCCAGGGCTCTGTTCTAGGCCCAGTGCTCTTCAACATCTTCATCAACGATTTGAACAAGGGGATAGATGGGGAACTCATCAAATTTGCGGATGAGACCAAGCTGGCAGGAATAGCCAACATTCCAGAAGACAGGCTTAGGATACAGGAGGATCTGGACAGACTTGAACATTGGGCGCTATCTAACAAAATGAAATTCAGTGGTGAAAAAAGTAAGGTTCTACATTTAGGCAAGAAAAACCAAATGTACAAGTATAGTATAGGGGGTACCTTGCTCAATAGTAGTAACTGTGAGAGGGATCTCGGAGTCCTAGTGGACAATCACTTAAATATGAGCCAGCAGTGTGCTGCAGCTCCAAAAAAGCCAACACAGTGCTAGGCTGCATTAACAGAGGGATAGAATCAAGATCACATGAAGTATTAATACCACTTTACAATGCCTTGGTAAGGTCACACTTGGAATACTGCATCCAGTTTTGGTCACCACGATGTAAAAAAGATGTTGAGACTCTAGAAAGAGTACAGAGAAGAGCAACAAAGATGATTAGGGGACTGGAGGCTAAAATATATGAGGAACGGTTGTTGGAATTGGGTATGTCTAGTTTAACAAAGAGAAGGACGAGGGGGGACATGATAGCAGTGTTCCAATATCTCAGGGGCTGCCACAAAGAAGAGGGAGTCAAGCTATTCTCCAAAGCATCTGAGGGCAGGACAAGAAGCAACGGATGGAAACTAATCAAGGAGAGAAGCAACCTAGAACTAAGGAGAAACTTCCTGACAGTTAGAACAATTAACCAATGGAACAACCTGCCTCCAGAAGCGGTGAATGCTCCAACACTGGAAGTTTTTAAGAAGAGACTAGACAGCCATCTGTCCGAAATGGTGTAGGGTTTCCTGCCTGAGCAGGGGGTTGGACTCGACGACCTCCAAGGTCCCTTCCAACTTTATTATTGTTGTTGTTGTTGTTGTTATTATTATTATTATTATTATTATTATTATTATTATTAACTGTGTTACTAATTTAACAACTGCAGTGATTCACTTAACAACTGTGGCAAGAAAGGTCATAAAATGAGGCAAAACTCACTTAACAAATATCTCACTTAACAACAGAAATTCTGGGTTCAATTGTAGTCCTAAGTTGTGGATTACCTGTAGTAGTATGTGCTTCTTTTCCTTAGGTACATGTTACATAGAAAATCTGTGTGATTTTATATTTTCCTATAAAGCTTCAGTATTGTGCCTTAGAATTAAGCATTTATTTTAGTCACTAGGTTAAATTTGGCTCACACTTGGTTTTGTCCCATCCTTGGTGAGACATCTTTGTTGAGTAGGATTGTTTTTCTATTTCAGTCCAATTAACCTTGAGAAACAGATACTCTAGCTTTGAGGTCGTGTCATCACCACCTGTTATAAACAATAACTCCTTAGTTTTGATTGTCACATTTTTGGCAAGATTTCACAATCTTGAACCTTGATGGTCTCACTCTTGGCAGAAATGCAAGCATTTCAAGATAAGATAGGCTTGCCCTCTTTGTCCTTGGTGAAATCCAGTGAGAGACACCATTGAAAAGTAGGTGTGCTTAATTATAGTTCAGACCTACAGTATATAAGTTAGTCAAGTCGATGAAGGCCTAACAAGGTGGGTTTAGTAGGTTTGAAGAGGTCAAATTTTAATAACGCCGCACCTATCATTTGGGAAGCAATCAAATGTTACTGTTCCTGAAATACTTCCAAAGACACTTCAGGCCCCTGAACAGGAAGACTGGCTGTAGTCTGCATTATCAAACATATTCTTAAACCCACATTCTCCAGACATTCTGGTTGTGGTACTACAGTGATTTCCTCACTGCCATTTATAATAATGTTTCTTTGCAGGTATTCTGTAAGTGCTCTCTAGAACAGGGGTCTTCAAACTTGGCCCTTTTATGACTTGTGGATTTCAGCTCCCAGAATTCCTCATCCAGGCACGCTGGCTGAGGAATTCTGGGAGTTGACGTCCACAAGTCATAAAAGGGCCAAGTTTGAAGACCCCTGCTCTAGAACATGGCATAGTTTCCTGCAGTAAAAAAAACGTCCAACTTTATTTTGTATCAGTGGTTTTTACTAAGCAACTAAATTTTGGGAAATATTTTTGCTGTAATAGGAAAATGTGGATTGTTTGATTTGTTACATTATGACATAGCTGTATTTTTGTTTTGAATTGTGGGAGTTCTATAATTGTATTTGGGGGGGAAAGACAGGCAGAAGTCTTAAGCATAATAAAATAATTGTTGTGAGAAGTAGCTTTCTATGAAATTATGTGTATTCATTATGCAGTTAAATTTGTTGTAGCAATTATAAAGATTAAATTTATTCTTTAAAAAGAGGGGAATTGCAGCTATTGTATATATGTTAAGCTAGCTTATTTCTTTCCCCATCAGTTTTGAAACTGTTGTTTATTTGACAAAATAAAAGCCAACATAAAGGCTATTATTTCCTGGTTTTGTGGGCAAAAATAGCTCTGTTTCCATAGAATGACTCATAAGTGCCCTTAATTGTTCAGGGAAGTGTCTAGATCTGTTTGGAAGCTTTAACTTTCAGGATTCAATCTGAAGAGCCATGAACAAAGCTGGCCAGGCCAATCTAAAATTAAATTAAATCCTTTGTGAAGATCTGTCGGTATTGCCTGCTAATTGACTGCTTGGTCATTCTAAGCAGCTACAAGAGCTGAAGTCCAAAGGTTTCATCTAATAATTAGGTAC
This sequence comes from Protobothrops mucrosquamatus, assembly GCF_001527695.2. NCBI lineage: Eukaryota > Metazoa > Chordata > Lepidosauria > Squamata > Viperidae > Protobothrops > Protobothrops mucrosquamatus. The sequence goes on along the minus strand of NW_015386330.1, from coordinate 294,890 downwards.
AATACTTTCTACAGTCCAAAGATTTGGAAGATGTCTTCCTCACAGACCTATTCCATCAATTGTTATCTTATAATACAACATTCTTTTACAATTAACAGAAATAACAATGTCTTCTGCGTACATGGAACTTGGCGTAGCCCATCCTATAAAGAAATAATGTTAATAATCTATTTTATTCACGTACAGAAGCTATTTTGGTTATGGATTAGCTTCCCTGTTATGCATGCTTGAATACCTAGATCTAATTTGGCACTTGTACCAGATGTTTCTCTGCCAACTCTTCTGATGAAAAACCCAAGGTGATAGAAGTTGTGAACTGCACACTAAATTTGAGAAAGTAATGATTACTTATCAGTTATTTAGCATAATTCTAAGATATAACATTACAAAATTACTCATTACTTGTTGAAAATAGATCTAGGTAACCCTATAGGAGGCATATAACAAATTTGGGAGCCAAATTTAGATAAATAGTTGGAGGATGCAATATGGCATGTCTTTAATGAAGCCTGGGGAATTGCTGTGTGCTTAAGTGGAAGAATTAGATTTTAAAATCTCTCCTCTCTGGTATTTAGCCCCTAAAGAACCTCACATATAACATCTGACCGACCACAAGCTGAAAGAGTTGTAATCAGAGAGGGATTTTCTTCCCTTAAAATAATATACACACATGTACATATCTATATGTTATCACAAGGGCACGCATAATTAATCTAAAAAAAGATTTACTCTATTACTAGCTTCTCTGCAAGGTAATGTTCCTTGAAAGTATTTTTCAAAGTAATTTGCACTGTAAGATGCAACAAGGAGTTGAGATACTTCATGTCATGTGAGATGAATAAATTGTAATGGAGCTTTCAGTGCTGCTATTTCATACTATTATACCTTAAAGGAGTTGCTTTTAAAACAGTGATGTGTTGTTTTTTAAAAAATAATAAATTAATGTTTTGAGTCTCAGGTTGTTCAGATTGGCAAGAATTTGTTTTAGGTCAGTTATAAAGGCCATATATTTATTCTAAAACATGTTTTAAATGAAAACAACCTTAGTAAATTATTCAGTCTTATCTACCTTAATAGGACTGCGTGGTGATCCAGATTCAAAAGCCAAAATGTGATTCATGGGTATCTCTGTAGCATTTGTAGCACCTTAAACATATACTTCTGTGCCTAGGTGTGTTTCAGGTCTCATTTTGCCCTTTCAATTCAAATTAGCTGCATTGCCCTATTAATTAAGCCATACAAAAAGATTATTCCTCTTTGCTCATGCCACAGTATAAAAATATAAAAAGGAACACATCACCATTTGGTTTAGAATTTTGTTTTTGAAACAGGAGAATCTAGATCCAAATAATTGTCTGGATGCTAGCATATTGAGTATCACAGTGTTGGCTAGTTTTACAAGTACTCCTTTTCTAGCTATTTATTTTTTTGTGCTTATGATCCCTTCTCTGATGACGGCTGTCTGTGATTTAATAATTCTTTGTAAATGAACAAAGCTACTGTTTAGACCAGGGGCAGGCAACCTTGGCTCTTTTATGACTTGTGGACTTCAACTCCCAGAATTCCTGAGCCAGCCATGCTGAGGGGAAAGGGAGAGTTTCCAAGCTGAGTCATGCTGGCTCAGGAATTCTGGGAGTTGAAGTCCACGAGTCATAAAAGAGCCAAGGTTGCCTACCCCTGGTTTAGACCTTGCCCATCAATGATGATCCGGGTTACCCGTTGTTTTGTTATCCATATGCCTTGCAAAAACCACACCAAGCTCCTTCAAAAATGGTAGAGTATGTATGTCTAGGAAACATTTTTGTGAGTCAGATCATTTGGAATTTTGAAGCCTGAGGTTCGTGTTCTCACCAAATAGGGCCTTGCAAAACTTGTCTATTTATAAAATGGCTACTGCGGTGGGCGAAGAAAATCAAAAGTACATAACTACTAGAAGGCAAACTTATGTTTGCTTCCAGCTGTCCGCACTGGATTGCAGCCACCCAATTTTTTATTTTTTAAGAATCTAAAGTCATCCGGGCTCCAAAGCCATCACTGAAACTGATGCTAGGACAAGAGCTTTGCTTTGCAGTTTGCTAGTTTCTTATCGATTTTTAAAAATTGTTTAAATCTAAAATAAATCAAAATCAAATGAAAGAAGGAACCTATTCATGATCCCAATGTCACTCTGGAGCACCATGTTGCCTATATTTGTGAAAAAGACAAATTGTAGATCTTAGATATACAGTATCTAGCTCTAAACATCTGAATGAGAGAAATAAAATATTTTGGTTCTCTAATTTGACTTAACAGTTACCTAGTGGCAGATGTGTTTCTTCAAAAGAGCACAGGGTTGTGATAGCACACCTTCATCTTTTTTTTTTACATGGATCTTTTTCCTTAGAAATACAGCTTGACATGCCACACTTAAAACTTATACAATCATAGCATAAAGATGAACTCGCCCCATAGCTAACACCCAGACAACAGCCAGGTCTTCAGTATTAATGAAAAATCAGCATGATTGGGACTGTCTAAATCTTGTGTGCTGTTTGTGGGGCAGGTACCACAACAGAAAAAAAACATACTTTTGGGGCCCCATTAAGTGACAGTTTAACACAAGGGACCTGGAGAAGGCATGCTGTATCAGACATCATGGGAGAAGCAGAAACTATTAGAGAAAGATGGAACTAGGCAAAGGCATTCCTAGCCATGGCGGTCAACTCCTCCTTAAGTAGTTGCATACTAGCTTGGTCTTGGAAAGGTCTACCCCATTCAAAACTAAAGTTAGTAAGATCTGAGAAGACTCCAAACCCACAGCCATTCAGTCTTGCCTTGATTGGGCTTGAGCTTGTTCCTTCACTTTCAGGCCCCTACATTTTCTAGATACTGCAGAAGCATCTTGATGGGATCACTTGTCAGCTTGGGTCACAGATATATATACTTGACCAGACCGATGATACCTAATTCCATGCTATTGGATGACCTTGCTCAGTAGCCTCCTATAGATGCTAAGTGGGAGTGGAGAGGTGGCAAAAGTTATGTAGAACGCCTCAAAGCAGAGGTTTATGGCTACCCTCCCCCACCCCACCTATAATCACCAACCGGTATTGATCCCCCAAAAAAGAATACTGAAACACTTTTCCCAAAATGCCCAGTCTTCTAGGTTGATCCATACCATGATCAATCATACTGAAAACCACTGAGGGCCAGGATAGAAACAACCATCCAGGTTTCTCCAGAGGTCATCCGCAAGTATAATCAGTGCTATCTCAGTACTATAACCTGATCTGAATTCTGACTGAAAAAGGGCCAGGTAATCTGCCTCCTGCAGAACCTTCTTATGTTGCCATTTGGTTACATTCTCAACAGCCTTCCTGCAAACGGGAAGGATAAAAGCTATTCAGTAGCATTGAGCCCAGGGATGGTTTCTTAAAGTTAACACTTGAATTAATCAGTATTGTAATACATTGCACAACTTGAATGACATTCACTCTGCTTACACATTCCAAATTATATATCTGAATTTTATGATTCTTGTCTTCTAGTTAGCCAGCAGCTGATAAACCACATATTTCAGTTTTTGGAAAACAGAGGGCATCTGTATTATATGAAGAGCATCGATTGCATAAAAGTTTTCAGAGAGGACGCTATTAAGGTAACATGGATGTTAAAGCCATAATCTTTTCTGCAAACCAAGATCAATGAGATTTGATTTTTTTTTAATTGAAAACTGATGAAGTGGCATCAACAAATGCACAGAACAAAATTGTTATAATATGCTAGAGATATAAAAGAGATGTCTGTGCTCTGTATTTGATCTGAAGTCCGCATTCTGAACAGACCAAGCTTTCTCGAAATTTTTAATTACCTGTAACTGTTAGATGAAATGGAAGTTTCATCTAAAATAATTTCTTAGTCTGAGCCACCAAACAAGCACTGCTCCTTTGATAAATGATTTGATACATCACATTGTGAATTCACTGCATACTAGAAGCTTGAATCTAAATGGGGGCAGATAAATGTCTTTGTGGTGATTTGAAATTGTCTTCTACGCCCCCTTCATTCAAAGTATCACGATGAATTAAGAATATGGTGTTTCTTTGGTGTCAAGCTAATGTTTATTTCCCTGTCTTATTCCTTTGCTGTTGTCACCATGTCAGCTCTCAGAAGTGCAGTGCTTTAATGATTTTTTGGAGGCGTTGAAAAAAAGGTTGGAAGACAAAAACTTACCAGATTTCTGGGAGATTGTGATACAAGGTATGTCAAACATTGTTTATGCTATGTAGTGAGGAAGAAAGGATTTAATTGTAAAGCATCCTAGAAATGTGAAGAAAACAGTACTTCTATTCAAAATAATTATTTTTTTAATTTATTTGATTTATTTATGAAATTTAGATACCACCCATTTTACTGTCTAGGTGACAAATGTATACTCTCTCTCTCTCTCTCTGTGTATGTATACATACACACACACACACACACACACACTGTATATACATTTATACAAACATACACACAAACACACATAGAGGAATACAAACAGAAATATATGTGTATGTTTGTGTGTTTGTATTCCTGTATGCACTTGTGTGTGTGCACAGAGGAATACATATATACACATAAACATACACAGACGTATATGAGTGTGTGTGTGTTCCTGTGTTCCTGTGTGCACACACATGTATGTATAGAAAGCATTCACTTTTAAATTCAAGTTGCAGGTGGGCAATGAATTTGATGAAAGGATTGGGTACACAATAGTCATTCTACTAATAGTAATTGTATTATTGAACCCTGTACTATTGTAAAAACATATTCAATCCATGTTGTGTTATCCTGCAGGTAGAAGAGGTGTGAGTCATGGAATGTGTCACTAATCTCTTCATCCCCCTTATTATCCCTAGCTCCATTTTCCCCACTACTCCAAAGGGTGTCGATGGAGCATAGGGGATTGGCAGAGAACAGTTCCTCTGCTGTTCAGCCACTAGATCAAAAACTTCCCATAGACAGAGGAATTATAGTGTTTCATCCCTAGAAACCTTTTGATGCATTCAACCCATTCATTATAATACTAAAATGTTTGAACCAGATTTTCCATGCAAGCAGCACTCAAACAATATATTCCATTGCAAATGTTTTGGGGCATAGTGAATGGGGGGGGGAAAAATCACCTATAGCCAGAACGTTTTAATAAAGTTGTACTTACTTTGTAGCCCAACATGTTAATGGATTGAGGGCTCACCTCCCCCACTTTCCATTGGATCTGTTATTATTTCTTTATGCATAAGTTATAACAGATCATAACTTGCCTGTTACATTTGGCCAGCCACCTAAAATAAAAGTATTATTGCACATTCTTTCTTTCCCATGCTAATTCAAATTTCTGTAGGCATCTCCAGATGGAATGAAGGAAACTTTTTCAGAAATGTAATGCAGAAAGCTTTTATAGAGGTATGGCAGATTTATGTGTCATGCTTCAATCAAGTGGGGAATAATCAATCAAAAGAATGTTTTGCGTAAGCTAACTTTAAAACTGGCAAACAATAACTCAAACATTCATGCCCATATAGCTTTTATTTTTAACATGCACATACATAAAGATTTGTGCAGCCCAAAAACAGAAAGCCACTTGGTTTATATAAATTCTTCCCAGCTAAAGGACTTTTATATTAATGACAATTTAAAGAGTATGAAATAAATATTTGGCTAAAACCATAGGACAGTCAATCTTGGCTGTATATCAAACATAGGTGCTAAATCATAAAATAGAGAATGTCAGCTTCCTGTGCAAGCTAACAGATGTTTCCCCATAATAATTATAGAGGCAATCAAAATTCATAAACATCTGGCTAGCTTACATAGAGAGTCATCAATTAGAGGTTGGTTATGATCATTCTCATCTATTGAACATGGGTCGTGACATTTGGTTTTCTCTGAAGAAGTTAGCACCTAGCGAAGTTAGCAAGTTAGCAAAATGTTAGTAGTAGAGGTGAGATGGCTGGTGCTGAAAAAAAATGCCACAGTAAGCCAGATCAAAATAATTTATCTCTTAAGGAAGATTTAAACATATCTGATAAGATGAGAAGGACTAAAAATGTCCCCCACCCCCAATTTACTTCAACCAGTTTTATTCTTTTTAATCCAGATAATCTGGATTGCAGAATAGTTCTGTGGAAGACCAGGATGCCTTGCTATAAAAATATTGTTAACGGGTTATATGTATTTAACAGTTGAATTAGGGTATATGAGTGATATTGTCATGTGGATCTCGAGAAATATTTTGCTTTCTGACTGTGATACTTATGAGCCGTAGTGGCGCAGTTGTTAAAATGCAGTATTGCAGGCTAACTCACTACTCACTGCCAGAAGTTTGACTCTGACCGGCTCAAGGTTGACTCAGCCTTCCATCCTTCTGAGGTTGGTAAAATGTGGGCCCAGATTGTTGGGGTCAATATGTTGACTCTGTAAACTGCTTAGAGAGGGGTGTAAAAGTACTATGAAGCAGTATATAAGTCTATGTGCTATTGCTATTGACCTGTAATGCTTTAGCTAATATGAAAAAAGTTAAATGTAAATTACTTGCTTACTTTTAGATGGAATTTCATTGATCACCAACGAGGAAGCTGAAGGAAGCTCTCTGACAGCTGAAGATGCCAAAAAGGTATCAGGTTTTAGCATACTTATATCTAAAATACATGGTTTGCTATATAGACTCTTGGTAAATATGGAATATTGTCACCGCTTTGCCCCATGATGCAAATGATACCATCTTTAATTCTAGTAAATTCATTTCTGGAAAAAGGTTCTCACTTCATGTTTCCCTATGTAAATATAGATGTATATTCCTACGGAATGTGATGAAGATCCCTATATTCAGCTATTCTGAGTCAACTATCCTATGTCCTTTTCATTGTTAGCATTTTTAACTAGCACATTATTTTCATCATCCTGTCCCCTTCTTTATAGCAATATTCTGTTGTGGAAATAAGCATATACAAGTTGAAAAATAAAATCAACCTTGCATGCTGCTTCTCTACATTTATGTTGCTAAGGAAACTGCTGAGAATTCCAACCTCTTGTTTGTTAAATCTTTATTGTTCAAATTTTAATAATAGTTTGTTCCTTTTTATAACAAGGCAACTGATAAGAACCTATAGCTCAAACTGATAAGGATAGGAGTCATTTATTCATGCCATCTCTAGATCAAGGGAGGACAATATATGGATCACATGCTGCACCCCCAAATCTTTCTTCTCAGGACAGCCATCAAAATTTGGCCGCAAAGCACTGAATGGACTACCTATGATTTGGGATCAATGTAATAGACATCAATAAAAATTAAGGTCTATTATCATTATAAATGGAGCTTGCATTTGATACAGAGCAGTTGCTAGAATTATTTTGTCATTCCTTTGTCAGGCTTTACTGTCTTTGCAGGTCAATTCTTCGAATTTTTTCCCTAGCCCCAAACGACTTAGATTTCAGGCCCAACCATAAGGTGATATTGGGAGACTTCTGCTCATCTTCCCAGAGTCCCACAAAACCCCATCTTATCTCCCATATTGTTTAATATCTGTAGGAAGTTACTGCAAAGGATTGTTTGCAGATTTATTTTTCATCATTATGAAGATGGTTCTCAGTTATGCTCCTGTCCTGTAAGCTTGAGTTGAACTTCTCCAGGTCCTCTGAGAGAACAGATTGAAATTCAAAACATACAAGGCAGAATTGTTACTGATTTTAGGCTAGATTTGAAATACATGTCTATTCTCGAAAAAGTTTCACTCTTAAATAGGTTTATAATCCTGATATTTTCCTGGATCCAGCATTAATACTGGGCAGGTACATAACTTCAATGACAAGCTAGAAGTTTTTATCAGCTTCGGCCAATAAACTATTGTGTCCCTACCTAGAGGAAATAAATCTGTTTTTGATGGCCATTATACTGGTAACTCATGGTTGGGTTATTGTAATATAATATTAATGGAAAAGCCCTTGAAGATAATCTGGAAGCTGCAGATGGGCCAGAAGGAAGCACCAGCATAGTTGTGAATGATGCTCTTCCACAAAGACCCTAACCTAATTCAACGTGGAAACTATTTCTGTGATTGCTGATTGTGTTTGAATCCATGTTGACTTGCTTACAGCAGTGTATAAACAGTACAGTATTGTGTAGATCTGGTTTAGGATTGTTTCTTATAATATTACCTAATTACATGTAGTCTTGGATTATCAGTGGGAATTAGTTATATTTACTACTGATAGTTGATCAAGATATTTTAGTGTTGGTGAAGCATCTTTAATTGAACACTTAGGCTGCTCACTAACAGGGGAGCACTCCATTGGGTTCAACCCTGCTGGCCCTTTGCAAGATCTTTTGTTACTGAGCCTGGGGCCCCTGTGTGTGATCAAACCAGTATCACAGTTGTATTAGTCGTGTTGGTTAGTCCTTTGTCTCAGCTGCTCTGTACGCTACTCATTGATTTATAATGTTTTTATCCTCCTTTTAATCATTGTTAGCTGCCCAGAGTCAAGTATTTGAGATGGATGGCCATATAAATTGACCAAATAAATGAACACAGACACATGAACTAGGCCTTGAACTTCAATATAGTTGATCAGGTTGTAGATCAGCTTCTGTTCACATCATAGGCCATATTTCTATGTGCAACTACCTTGACTTAAAGGCACTTAATATCGTCATAGATGAATAACACATCTGAAGCACCTGCCATTAACGGGTGCACGTTGTATTTAAATTGAGAACGGTAAGTCTGTGCATGTTTTGCAAATGATTTGGTAGAAGAGCTTCAGATCTTGTGTGAGCATAGCCTCGCTCTATTATTCATTAAAGTAGACCAATTTTTAAAAAGATTTCTGTGGGTGCCCGAAAACAAGAGACTGATGCTTTAAGAAATGATGTGACTTTTCATGCCTTTTTACACTCTCATGCAAAGTCTGATAAAAACAAAGTTGCTTTTCTGAACAACAGAAACAACAACATCAGAAGCCTGCCTTCAGAATAATTTCCAAAGCATGCATGGTCCTTAGTAAGCAGGCATTTCTCCTATGTCAGGCCTCTGTTTTTTTCACTGAGAAGGTACATTAAAGTGACAGATACTCAAAAAACAAACAAACATAGAAAGTGTTCCACTCTGGATAAGAGAGGTGGGCCAAGAATTTTCTGTCATTATCTTATGGCAAGTGAAGGATTTCAACACAATTATTATACGTAATTTTGCTTTTGTATCAATGTAAAGCAGTTTGTGTCAGGAGGCAGAAAAAAAAATCTACCGATGCTTAGTGCTTTTTGATTCAAAATAAAAAAGGTTAAAAATGTTGCTAAGCAATTTCTCGTCATCAGTGATTTCAACATTTCAGTTATGTGTTGTTTACATTTAATGTACTGTTATGGTGCCACTTTGGAGGCTTCAGAGTAAATATATGGTTTTCAAAAATAGCATTTTACCTTAGTTAACTATAAAATGGGATTTGCTCCAGTGCAAAAAGGTCTTTAAATTTGACAGTTTGCTTTTACTTCAACATGGCCTGTAGAAAAATTGCATTACATCCACAACATCAGAGGAAGAGGAGCATCTAGGCATGCTGTGTCACAACTGTGCATTCTTTCTTACTGTATAAATCTTTCCAAATGTGGGTTTTGTTTTGTTGTAAAAGGCTGCGGAATCAGCCTTAAAATAAACATTTTTTTTTTGAGTATAGAGTTTGCCTGTAGGTTACCAAAGAAGTGGCACTGGATATTGATACAAGAATCAGGTTAGATCCAACATCATCACATCTTGAAATGTGAGGTACTCTTTTGCTGGGTTTCACTTCTATTGCACATTTGCGTCAGGGGTTCCCTTGCCAAAATTCTCTCTTTGCAAACTAGCCTGGAACTAATATAAAGAAGATTCAAGATCTCTGTCAAACAGTGTTTTTTAGAAGTAAGGTTAAGGTCACAACCTCAATTCCAATGCATATACTGCTTTCAAATGAGATACCTCTCTCTATATCATTTAGGGCAGTAAAATTCTTGTTCGTTTCCTTCTGCTTTTTTTTTTTGTATAGAGAGATAAAATTTGCCTCGTCTGTGAAGGCAAAGTAGTTTGTATCTGTTCTCTGTTTTGATAACGGTCATTCCAATTGATAAGAATTTTTTTTCTCTAAGAACCGGCAATTCTACAGATAAATGAGGTCTACAAGTAGAAATCTCTGACCTCAGTGGTTTCTATTGCACTCTGTGAAAAGGCACCATAGGATGCAATCCATCACATATATATTGGAGATGGTAATCAAAAGCACCAAAAGTAGCACTTTCTTGGTAGATTAATGTTCTGTTTGTATTATAGCTGGGAAATTGAGTCAAAACAAAGCTTGCGCTAAAAAAGGAAACAAAAAAACAGAAGTCAAATACTGTTGATCATTTTTTTGTGATGTAGAATTAAGTGGTTGATGGGCAATTTACTGGCATCATATGACAACTTTAAGAATAAAATTATAATTGATACCCGTTATTCTAATACAAGCATTTGATAGGATATTTGTTGTTTCTAGTGTTCACATTATGCTTACTCTGTTTTCTACTCTTTACATTCTGCAATTCTATGTTTGATGGATGATTATTATTTGGGGTATTAAAGCAGGAATGTTGTGCATGAGTATGATGATGTGGAAGGGGGCAAGAGTTTTTTTTTTGTCTTGACCTTCTTAGGGCTTTGCTTCCATGAGTCACTCATCTCATACAGAGGCAATTATCTCTATTGGATATATTCTATCCCTGGGGATTCTCCACACAACCTAAAGCATTTCTTTCATTCTTTAATTTCTTCTTACTTTTTGTCCTCCTGTCTAGTTAGCAAATAGTTGGGTTTTTCAGTAATGGTGAAGAGACTAAGAGTGATGTAGGGTGTGCGTGGTGTGCTTGCTTACTCAGTGAAAGGAATTCTATAGAAAATGTGTATGAGAGCATCATCTGTATTATCAAGAGCCTATCTTACTTCCTAATTGAAGTATATTGTCCTATTATCCAAAAGGGCGACATCTGTTTTTCCAAACCTTTTAACATTCTGATTCAAATATTTTTCTTCCTTTTCTGTAAGTTGTTGGTGTTGTGTTAATAAGGGAGAGAGGGGAAATTAATCTTTAATAACTCACATCGCAGGGTGAGGTTGTTGTGGGGAAAAAAGGGAGGAGGAAGGAGTTAGATACATTCAGTGACAATATTATGTATGTTCACTGCCTTGGTTGTTTGATAATAAATAATAAAGGGATATGAATAAACAAAGAAAAACATGTTGCTGATTACATGCAAATGAATTTTGTTTGCAGTTTTTGGCTCCCAAAGAAAAGCCCATGGAAGTTTTACCAGTGGCAGAAGAAGATGGTGATGTTGATGATCTGGTAAGTATTTTAAAGTCATGCTGGCACTGAACATGTGCTGGATAGAGAGCATGTAGAGTCAGAAACATTGCTTACCCTTCAATGCCCTACAACAGTGGTGGCGAACCTATGGCACGCATGCCAGAGGCGGCCCTCAGAGCCCTCTCTGTAGGCACATGCACCGTCGCCCCAGCCCCGCCTGCCCCCGTGGCCCCCTCCGCACCAGTAGCCCTCCTGGAGGAGAATCACCCCCGAGTGCAGCCCGCGCAGAGCAGCGCAGCCAAAGACATGACAGCCGGGCAGCAGGGACAAGACTCCGTCCTCATGCCCCGTCGTGCACAGTTGATGCTGTGGGGCGCAGGCAGAGGGTGTGGCCACCATGGCACTGCTGGGCTGCCTGGACGATCTGCGGTGGGCTGTGGAGGCGGTGAGTGGCCCTGTGGGCCGGCGGGGCAAAGGCAGGCTGGGGGTGGGGCGGGGGCTGTTTTTGGACACTCGGTCTCTAAAATGTTTGCCATCACTGCCCTACAGTATTGGCTGCCGTCTTGTCTCCTGATTGGCAGATTGTCTCCCGATTGGCAGATTACCTGATTTTGGGACTCTCAGATTTTAATCAGGGAATTTAAAAAAAGGAAATTTAAATTGTGGCGAAGACTCTCAAATGACATAATTCAGTTGTGTTAGAAGGTGAGGCACTAATTCTGCTTTGCTTGGATCTGACTGTGCATGAAGTATTTTGCTCATCCTCAGCAAGTAACAAATTACAAGGTTGATATGTTCAAGCAAATAGCTTTCCAAAAGAGCCCGGATTAGTTCCATTGATAGAGAGATCCTGCAGCAGTTGGAGCGAAAGATATGTTCCTTCCAGCTGGGTAGGTTTAGCACTGCACCCATCAGAATACCTATGTGGCAAATAGGTAGAAAATATATTGGAGTTTCTAACTAGAACAGCTTCTCCTTTCTCCGACTTTCTCCTCTGGCTCAGTGATTTTAGGAGGAGAAGTCAGATGTTTCACTTCAGTTGACTTATAAAGTTCCAGTTGGATTAATTTCCCAATAAACAGATCTAGGAATATGGATAGCTAAGTACAAGTGCTGTATCTAGTAGCATGGTGAAGCTGTATGCTAGAAATCTGACTTCTGTCAAAAAGATGGCCTTTTAGTGGATTTTGTTTTTTAAGGGTATACATTGTAAAAGAGGGCCCAAGTCTAGATATTTGTGGCTCATTATTGAATTGTAAGTGACAGAAGCAAGAAGAAGCAATATACCTATTCTTGTTGTATTGCACATTTTTAAAAAACATAGCCCAATCTGTCTCATAACATCTTTTTCAAAGAAGCTAAGATTATCCATTATCTATGTCAGTGTTTCTCAACCTCAGCAAATTTAAGATGTCTGTATTTCAATTTCCAGACTTCCCCAGCTAACATACTGGCTGAGGAATTCTAGGTATTGAAGTCCATGCATCTTAAAGTTGCTAAAGTTGAGAAACACTGATCTATATCATTTGAAAACATTATTGCCCTTATGATGCCACTCTTATAAATTTTCACCCTCAATGGAATAGAGCACCTCAAAGCAGAAGCACTTCAGGAGTATAAGAACTGGCCACTTCAGCTGTAGTATAACATTTGGAGAATAAAAATCACATGGAGTAATTCTCCTCTCATCAAGCAGTTATTCACTGTTTGCTTCTACCTCTGTGTGTCATTTCATAACTGTGTTTATTTATAGTGTAGTTGATTTATTTCCTTTTTTCTTTTGTTGGAAGCATAGATAGCAAGTTGGCCTGCACAGTAATCATTCCCAATTTCTGGGAAATTGGTTTCTAATACCTGTGTTGTTGATTATTAGGCTAAGGAATATATTTTAGAGAAAATACTTATAATTTAATAGACAGAGTTAATTCCGCTTGAGTGTATAGATGTATGTATAGATACAGATTAAAGATCAGTAGAAAAATATAATCAATATATTTTATGAACATAATGCTTATTCTATTGTAAGCAAATGAGTTCAGGCTTCTGTAATCCTGAATCGTTACACACAAAGTCTATCCTTGACACTTAAAATAACAAGTCCAAATCTTAGCAAGTTGTCCTCCTTATTGGGAGAAAGGCAGAATATTAAAAAAATAACTGAAGAAGAAGAATACTTATTTTTTAAAAGCTATGTTTACATTTTCCCACAACTGATAGTCTCTTTTCAAATACTGCTTTTGTTCTTTTGCAGCTGGACATGATTTAAATAGTCAAACAGCATTTGATAACCAGTACATGTGAAGATGGTGCTCAGCTCCAGAGAAGGCACCAGTTCCAAAGAAATTGCTTGCAAAGTGTAAATCTTGGTCAACACAAGCCTTAAGAAAAATTGCCTGTGCAAGCCATAATATTTTATTGACTCAATTTTCCTTCAATGCCTGGAGAGGACATGGTACCTCAGCGGACTTTATATCTAGAAATATATATGCATTTTTAGTGTGCTGCTGAAATGTAAGGGTTTGGAGCTATTGTAAATGTTAAAAACATTGTTTAAGAGTTTTATAGTCTATTCTGAAAGTTTGTAAATAGTAACCAAGTAAACTCCTTAGCATTATACCATTTGAACATACTCATGATTTTGGTGACCCGTCATAGTACAATCAATGCTGGATCACCCACAGTCCAGCTTTTATGTTCAGATTGATTGCCTATTCACAAGGTACCATGGGCATCCCTGGAGGGAAGAGCTGGGATGGGAGAGGGGGCATAACAAAGTGTGTCATGATATCGTACAAATGATGTATAGGTAGCCCTCGACTTAAGACCACAATTGGAACCAAAATTTCTGTTGTTAAGCAAGATAGTTAAGTGAGTCGTGTCCAATTATTGCAACCTTTCTATTTATTTACTGAATTTATTTCCCGCCCATCGTGTAACAAAATGACTCTTTTTGCCATAGTTGTTAAAGTAAATCACTGCGGTTGTTAAATGAATCAGGTGTCATTAAGTGAATCCCTCTCCCTCCCGTCGACTTTGCTTGTTGGAAGCCAGTTGGGAAGGTAGCACATGGCAATCACATGACCTTGGGATGGTGCAACCATCATAAATACATGCCAGTTGCCCAAAGCCTGGATTTTGATCACGTGACTGTGGGGATGCTCCAATGGTTGTAAGTCACTTTTTTCAGTGCTGTTATAACTTTGATCACTAAAACAAATGGTTGTGTAGGTCAAGGACTACCTGTAAATGCTATGTATCAGATGTCACGACTCAAATACCTTTATGTGGTAATATCATGATATGTGTGGACGTTTTGACATTGTGGGTAGTTATAAGTACCCATGCAAGGTCCATCTGTAGCTTAAATTACTGTTGCAACATAAACATAAAATATTTGACTTGAGGGTCAAACTCACGATGACTTCATGTTTGGTAAAGAGAGCTCCATTCCTATCAACAAATATTGGCTTTATAATACAAGGTTGTCCTTGGTTAACAATGGTAATTGGGACTGGAATTTCCATCACTAAGCAATGCAGTTGTAAAGCACAACATCAAGTGACTGCATCATGCAGTGATGGCAATCCTGGCACCGATGCTTGCCAGGTGTCTTGCAAGCAGGTAGGCAGGGAGGTAAGGTATACAGTGGTCCCGAGAAGGCTGCTTGCCAGATGGGGGAGGAGGCATGAGTAGCATAAGTTACATATTAAATAATGTAATAAATAATATGTAGCAAGTTGCCTTGAATGCGACTTATCAAATGAAAGTTCTCATTTCTATGACACCTGGAGGCTCCCATGAGTGATAATAATGATGTACTTTTGGACATAGGCATCAATATTTCACTAATGTCACAACTTTGAGAAGGTTAGGGACTACTCATCAGGCTGCATAATGAATTCTGTTCTATTGCCCGAACAGGGCTCCAGTTTTTGTTCCAATGAAAACACATGTTTTTTGGTGTAATACAATTATTTGCCTGTATATACAAGAAAAACTAGCCTTTGATACCATAGCAATTTGTTTTGATTTTTTTAAATTATTATTATAGTATTAGTGTTGTTGTTTATTTGTGCCTTATAGGAAGACCGCTGTAGGATCAGATGCCTAACAGAGGAAATATTTTGCTTCTATGGAAAGTTATATAGTCTTTTCCCACGTTCTTTTTATATTTATGTCTTTCCAGCTTTCTCATTTCCTCCTTCTTATGGAGATGTAGTCCCAAGAGAATTTTTTGGTCTCTTGAAAACGAACAAAGCAGATCCTTCAGCTCCAAAGACATTCAATCATTCATACATACATTCATTCATTTATTTAATTTCATTTCTATGCCCCCCTGTCTCTCCTACAAAGTTACTTCGGGCAGCTTAGAAATTATAGCTTATAAATTATTTTATAGAATTAGGAAAAGTTTGACAGAACAGTAAATGACAGAGAAATATTTTATGCCTAATATGAAGACCCAGAAAGAAAAACTATATACTGAGACTGCCAAACTAGACATTGAATACCACTGAAAAGCACAGTTCCAGAAATAGTGAAGTTCAAGGCTAACCTCTAAAAATATAAATATACCAATGCTGTCACAAGTCCATGTGAGGAATGTACCAAGAAGTAAGAGACATAAAGCAAGATGAAGTGTTGTGTTATGATTGTGCTCTAACAATCAGTGCTTTAAGAGCCACTTGTCGATACTGGAGGCTATAAAAATCAAATCAAATAAATAATAAACCAAAGCCTAAAATTTATACAGGATCCTTGTTTTTATAGGGAGCCAGTGAAGTACCCTTTGAGATATAGAGAATGGGAGAACCAGGAAATGTCCAGGAGAGTTTAAATCACAGTGTTCTGGATTTAAGCCAAGGGAGAAAGATTATTTTTTTTTAAAGGATCCACCAATGAATGGTCATAGCAGTTAAGGTGTTATTGTTGGTCATGTTTCCTAGAGTTTCTTGGAATTGCTGTTCAATATTTGGGAGAGATTCCCTATTCCATACTTATAGCTTAGTGTGTTTTGTGCACCCTGCAACTGTGGTCTATTGAATTGAACAATGCTTTGGTGCTTCCTTCAGGATAAGAAAAGGAATATGGAATAGCCTATCAGATTGGGACCAAGTAAAAACAATAACTTTTTCTCCCCTTTCCTGGGTGAATTGACAACAATTAAATACTAGCATTTTGTCTTTTTTGTGCTTGTAGCTACATTTTGACATCAGGACAAATCAATGTGTCCTACATGGCACCTTTAAATGTACAGGCTTTTTGATGGGTGTCACCTATTTGTAGGAGTGCTTTTCCTATCACATTTTTCTTGCTCATCCTTCTCAACAAACTATTGCCTTACTATTTGTTTCAAATATTTCTATAGAGGGGCAATTGTGCATTCAGGACGTGATACTACGAAGGGAGATAGAGCATTGTGCCACCATTTGGAGACTGTTGTTTTTCCATATATTTCTCAGTTGGCACTTGAACAAACGCACATGCTTAAAGTCTTGAAAATAATTTCTTACTATAGCTAGAGGTAGATCCACTGACACATCTGCTGCTGTGATTAGAATGAAGAAATGTTATGTGTTTGCACACTGGGCTTCATTCCATTCAGCAGCACCCTGAAAGCCTTGGAATTGTATCATTGGCTGGGCAATGGGGCTACTAACACCCCGAGAAGAAATGCATAATAGATATTTACCAATAGAACTTAGAAATTGTCACGCTTATCTCACATTCAGCAAGCTCGGGCCGTGACATAAGGTTTTAAGGAAGTCGCCTGTCACATTCTGAACAAGTGGCAGAAACGCTTTTAAATTGGATTCTCTGTTTTTATGAGGTTTCTCAAAGGAAGACATTTGTTATTTGGGTTAACGGCAGTGTCAGTAATGGTGTTTGAACAACTCGCCTGTTTTAATGCCTAATATCTTAAGCTATAAAGCAGACGGTGGGAGCAAACATCTCCAGCCTTGAGCTGTTTGTTATGGATGAACTGCAAAATTTTTGCATGGGCCTATGTCTTCTCCAGGTGAAAGGAAGGGCTGGAAATTTGCTCGTACTCATTCTCTGTGTTTATTGTTTGCTATTGCCTGTTTATTTATTGGCAAGCCTTCTGAGCAAGCCTGTAACTCTTTTGGAACTGCATGAATGCTCAGAATAAAAACAATCTTCTCTGCAGCAATGGAAGTAGACTCTGATTCTGCAGGAGGGACACGTGACTTGCAATGGCTGGCCTTGCCAGCCAGAATCATTTTGGATTCTCTTTTCAGGACTCGGCCCAAGCTGAAATTAAAATGTGAGAGCCTGAGAAGAGAACCAGTTAATTTTACTTTCTTGTTTAGCAAATATAGTAAGGAGACTTCTACAAAAGCATTAATTTCTCTCCTGAAACTTTTTGTTATATCCATTATTGGGGTCCTCCTCACATCCTTTTGGACATGCATGGAAGTGTCCTGCTAAATATTTTTAAATGATTGTCCTTGTGTTGCCTTCATCACTGGAGGCAACGTAAAGTCAGACCTAGTTGTTTTGGTTTTTCCTTGTCTCCCAATACAATTTTTGCCATGGATATGGACTACAAGATTTCAGTGATGATGTGGTTAGTAACACAATTGGATCTTTCCAACTCCTACTGGCTACTTTAGCCTGCTAACAGATATGCCCCTCTGCCACTGGGAACTGCCTTCCATGGCAATTTTGAGCTGCTACACCCCTTCCCTAGGCTATCCAGAGTTGGTGTTTGTGCTGCAAGGCTCCTTGATCTGTTCTTATTTATTCCACTGGGGAGTAAATCCAATGAAGCCAAATGCGTTATATTAATAGCACTTTTTTTTTCTATTTTGAAAGACCTGTACTGGTTGCCAGGTGTCTTCTGGACACAATTTAAGATGTACATTTTAAACTTTAAAACCCTGAGCAGTTTGGAGTCAAGCCATCTTAAGGAATACTTGTTTTGAACTGAATCTACTGTATGTGAGAATTTAAAAAGACTTTGTTTTCAAAAGGCCTTGTGCCGAGTGGAAAGAGACGGGCAGTCTCTTGTCCTGCTCCCAAGCTGTGGAATTGTTCTCAGCCCACTTTTTCTGCTCTCACAAAAGTAATCCATTTCTTTCTCTTTAGTCAAGCTTTTTTAGACTGAGTGATTTTAGTAGTGCTTTTATGAGATTTTAATTGTTCATTTTTTTAATTGTTAGCTGCTTTTCTGCCTTCTGTAGGCAGAAAGAGAGGATATAAATGGCAAGGATGAAATCATGCTAAATATGGGATATCGCTCAGAGAGATGAGGATTGATTACAAAGAGCAGCTGACTGGCTTTAATTTCATTCGTGACCCTTTCTTGAAGAAATCTTAGCTAGAAGAATTACTTGTCTGACTGATCCCATAATCCCATGATCCAAGTATTTCAGTTGCTTGAAAATGTAATGTAAAAGACAAACAGGATTGTTTCCAAGACCAAGCTAAGACTTAGCCAGATAACAAAAGCTAATTATTTGGTCACTTGCACTCAATTATTAGAATTAATCGGAGAAATTAAAGACACTGACAGTAGGAGTAAAGCATCAGTGGTATGCTTGATGTTCCAGAGCGGGGCACACAAGGGATGATCCACCATACTAAATGGAACCCAGCAATCCTGTACTGAAATTTGGCAAGTGCTTCTTGTTTTGCAGAAGATTTCAGTACCACCTAGTGCAAGTCTAGTTGGTTGCATTCAACTTACTATTTCCATAATTCCGCAGACCTGTTTAATGTTGTCCCTCCTTGTAACACTAACAATAACAATAAATTATGTACACAAAACTTAAGGTTGCTGTACATGACCTTTTATCAATCATGTAATCCTTACCATTACAACAAGGAGAAAGTTAGTGAAAGCAGTAGGATTGTTGAAACTTGCTTTGATGACTTTGACAGAGTGGTTAGATTCATCTTCTTAATGTGGAGCTTGTACTCTTGTCTTTTGAGATATTATCCTACGTAAGAAACATGCTAATTTGGTTGGGATAACCATAACTGAAGAAAAAGAAAGTTCGGTGCTTCCATACTGCTATTATTTTAAACGTTCAAACTTTCAAGATATTTCCTTATGTTGTGAAAGAAACTCCAAGTCACCGTTTCCCTGTTTTAAAGAACTAAGCTGATTTATTTCCAATTTTTTGTTTTGAACCCCTATAGTCTTCTCTCTCTCTTTAGAGGGAACTCTTATCTCATCCACCTGCTACCCACATTGCAGCTATCCTCAATAGCCCAAAGGAACAAACAAGTTTACTGTCTTCTTTCTCTTCCACACATGTCACACATCAAAGGGCCAGGCAACAATATTTGGGTTTTTTTCCTCCCTTCCCTCCCTTTTTCACAGGATCCTGGAAATTTTTGCTATCCCAGAACCCAGAAAACAGCAGTAGTTCAAAGCAAATCAGGATTTTCATTCTTTGGTCTCAGTATTTCAAGTTAACAAATAAAAACAATAACATTTGCATTCAAACTGCCTCCATAAGTTAGGCCAAGACAGCTAGGGTGTTTATTTAATGCAGTGCCTCCACCCTCAACAGTCAGATGGGGAAAATAATCTGTTGATGTTATTTTTGCTGTGAATCCTTCTCTTGGAGTTCTCTTTAGGAAACTGGGACACAAAAAATACACATAATAGTGTGTTCCTTTCCTTTT
Source organism: Protobothrops mucrosquamatus (assembly GCF_001527695.2). Taxonomy (NCBI): domain Eukaryota; kingdom Metazoa; phylum Chordata; class Lepidosauria; order Squamata; family Viperidae; genus Protobothrops; species Protobothrops mucrosquamatus. The sequence goes on along the minus strand of NW_015386330.1, from coordinate 274,889 downwards.
TTGCCAGTCATCTCAGAAAGAGGCATTGAAGATCTATCTCCAATTACAAAAAGCCTGAATGAGCTAGTTAGAACCTCCAGCGACCCAATCCTGTTCTGGAAGCATTTCCATTATGGCCCATGTATTATAAAAAACAACTTTCAAGTCAACACTTAGATAGACCTCATATCCTGAGGCTTATTGAAGTGGAAAAGCTGAAATATGAGGGCAGTTCTGATCTAAATGCTTTGGCCCAACAACGAAATCCCAAGATTAACTTTATTAAGATTGGCTAGGCTGGCTGGAGAACTCTGGGAGTTGAAGTCCACAAATCTTAAAGTTGCCAAAGTTGGTCATCCCTGCTGTTAGATTCAGCATAGAGTCCGATGCAAAACAGACTGTCCCATTTTCTGTTCTTGCATCCCTGTTTGAAATCTTTCCTTTAAAAATTGTGGTATTCATTAAGACATTTATTGATTTTTCTGTTTGATGATTACGTTTGGAGGCTACCTAATTTCAAAAGGATATAATCTGTTTTTCCGGAGCCATTTCACTTTTACGTCAGAAGCAAAACTGATAAATAGTAAGAGAGACAATTTGCACGAATTGTGTTTTTTCTGGCAGCTCTATTTCATGTTCTTTCAATTTGGTTGGAATGTTTAAACAGGAAGAAATGTCACTACTTTGGAAAATTACCACTCTACTAACTGCTGCTCTTATATTGTTATAGCTCTGATGTTTTCAGATTGTTCTGGAGAGTTCAGAAACTCCAAATTAATACTTATGTTTTCCATTGATGTTTCCAAATTATTTATATTTTTATCCTGCCTTTCCTTCACTCCATCTTTCTATTTTTCCATATAACAACTATCTTGGAAGAGAGATGGAAATTAGGCCACATGAATTGTAAAAGAGGCTGGTTGATAAAGGCTCTGTGTAGATCAGGCATGTCAAACTCGCGACGTCACGTGATGTCGCGCAACGTTCGGGCCGGTTTTGCCATTGCCGACAATGGGGTGGGCGCAGTTTCCACATGATGCGTCCGGCCTATGGGCCGGCAGTTTGACACCCCTGGTGTAGATAAACACATGGGCCCCAAAACTTAAAAAACACACACTGGCTCTTTTTGTGATGGCAAAGATTCATTGGTAGATAAGGCTTTAGCAAATTCCTGATTTGATGTGACACTTTTTTTTCATTGTGTCATTTTACATTGGATTTCTTGACATCCAGTTGATTGAATGAATAACACTGAAGTCTACTCTCATTTAATATCAACAAAAAGGAGCCTTAAGTATAAAGCTACTTGCATTTTTGAGCCCTGCCCTTAATTAAATCCAAGTGCTAAAATACATAAGAGACTCAGAACAAAGCTTAAGTTCCACAAGTATTTCTGATGAGGAATGGTATAGCTTATTTAAAATTAATGACCATTAAAATTACCAGTGGGTTTATGACAGAGCCACAGAAAGAGAGACAGCCATTCAATTTGGACAGATTGTGGGAAAAAACAAATGCTGAAAGCCATTTATGCAAATAGCCATGCTCAATTTTGTTTACCCCTTTGAAGGGCATATCCATATATCCACACTTACCATTTAAACTGCTGCCACCCTGTGCTCATGCTGGCTTGACTTAAGAAAATCTGCCCAAACTGGGATGCTTTGGCCATAGCTTCCAAGGTATTCAGTCTAGACTGCAAGGCTCCTATGTCCTCCTACAGGTGCTGTGCCTTCCCACCTTTGTATGATAGGAAAACAATAGCCACTTACTTTCCTTCTTTTAGGCAGGTCTTCTTGGATGCTCATATGTTAGTCTGTGTTTGCAATATTAGTATGTATGCATGCACAATGTTAGATTTGTGTATATAAATTTATGTAAAATCTATACTTTATGTACTCATTTTATTGTTATTGTTTTATCATTTTAATGTTTTTATGTTTGTAAGCCACACAGTGTTGCCTCTAGACAACACTAGATGGGCAACACATAAATCAAATAAATAAATAAATAAAATATTTACCAAATCGCAGCATCAGAATGCAGATGCCAGAGACCAAACAAGCAGTTTGCATTTTTCTTCTTTCCAGCATATGCTCTTATTGGTTTTCTATTCCCCTCCCTCCAGCATCAAGGTAAGAAAATAATGTAGTTAAGAGCTTCCACAAGAGTTCCTCCACATTCTACAATGTTGCCTTTGGACGAATTAGATAAAAGCGCCTCTGGAATGAAAAAAAATGTGGAAAGCAGACATATATATCACTGCTAGCATGCAAGCAATCTCCCAAAGTCCCAGAAGGCAAGACAAGAAATGATGGAAACTACTCAAGGAGAAAAGCAACCTGGAATTAAGGAGAAACTTCCTAACAGTGAGAACAATTAACCAGTGGAACAGCTTGCCTTCAGAAGTTATAGGTGCTTCATCACTGGAGGTTTTTAAGAAGAGACTGGACAGCCACTTGTCTGAAATGATATAGGGACTCCTGCTTGAGCAGAGGGTTGGTCTAGAAAAACCTCCAAGGTCCTTTCCAACTCTATTCTGATTGATTGGTTGGTCAAGCTGCCTGTCTTCTCTCTTCTGCTAGCAGCCACTAGCTTTTTTGTTTGGTTTGTTTTGATGAGAAAGGAAAGTGCCTTGGCTTTGCTGGAGCTCCCTCAGATGTGGCACCCTTGGGCAGTGCAGAAGCTGAGCAATCGTACTGGGAAGCCATTGCTTCGCTTTGCAGGAGAAAGTTGCAGGTAGAGAACCTCCTTTAATTCAGTCATCTGAGGTAGAAAGCTCTCATCCCCTGAAATGCCCATATAAACCAAAGAGCTAATTAAGGAGTAATTAAGGTTATTTCACCCATGGACTGATTTCCATGCAGTTTGATTGCCTGCAAAATACGGTTCATAGGACAGACATATAGATGTATATCAATTAAGACAATCAAATATTGCATTTGCAATACTGCTGCAGCTCTTGAGTATCTCCAGTCTGCATTTTGCCAATTCTGCTGTGTAAGGAAACCAGTAGAAATCATGCTATCTCTTGCAATTAAGCACTTCTATATCAGGTTCCTCTTTCCTAAGTCAGAAAATTAATTAATTACAACAGCAAATGGGTTGCAAAGACCTCAAATGCTGGTGTAATTAACTCATTCATTATCCTGCTCACTTATACAGTGACAGCTCTTAAAGGTCATCATTCATTTTTATGCCTCACTTTATGCCTCCCATATCACTACAGTTTCACCTCTAGAGTAAAAGTTAAATGAGGAGGGTTTTTTATGCCATATAAATTTGTTCAATCTGAAGGGGTCATCACTGAAGATATTCTTGTCTTTAACAGCAAATATTTTGGATCAATATTCTACCTTTAGTGCCTTTTTGCTCTGCCATGATTTCCCTCCAAGATATCATAGCTGCTTTGAAGTTGTCCTTGGATATTGTGAGAAAAGGGAAAGCACTAGTACATTTGTGGACATTACTGCTAAGGATGACTTAGGAATCATTATTTTGTACATGAACTGGAGACAATTAAAAAAAAACCTTTTTAAAGGCATTGACTCTCTGTGCCCTCCCTCCTCCCAAATGCATGTTTCATAAGGTGGCAAATAATTTCAAATTAGGTCAAGGCAAAGTTACCTACTGCTATAGTGGTTCTGCACACACTTTGCAGAAAGGTGCAATTATATCACCCCAACACATCTCTGTTAAATAATGTTATGTCAAAAAACTGGGACATTACTGCTTAAAAATAGTGGTAAGGAGACATCACTGGACTACAAAGAGGCAATTTAATAAACAAATGCAAAATAAAACGTCTGTATGAACCAATGATCCTTTCTTAGTTTATTTATTTATTTATTTATTNAAAAAGGCGCAGGTCCGCAACTGTACGTAGGTCGGGGGGGTAGGTCATTCCAGAGGGCAGGAGCTGCCACAGAGAAGGCTCTCCCCCTGGGGGTCGCCAGCCGGCATTGTCTGGCCGACGGCACTCTAAGGAGGCCCTCTCTGTGGGAGCGGACTGGCCGAAGGCCAGAGCATTGCATTATGCAGGCATTCTCTCCACTTCTATTTGTACTTGCCTTTGAATAAACCCTTGCAACATTGTCATCAAAGGCAGTTCTCCAAACTCCTTTGTAACTGATGCATATTAACAAAAATCAAGTTTTAAATGACCAGGAATGGCAAAAAATAAGTAAGGAAAAATAGATTTCTGTCATGCATAAACAACCAGTCCCACAAGTGTAGAGTTCAAACTAGCTACTTTATTGTTCTCCATTTATAATACAGGAATCTCCCCAGATTGGCAGCTTTCACTTGGAAAGACCTAGATGAGGTCCAAAGGCATTGGGGGGGGGAGGTGTCAAACATTGCTTTCTTGTGTTTACATAACAGGCTAATTCTTCACTTGAGCCCTCCTCTCAACTGTTGCTATCCAACAACTTCATGGTGTAACTTCACAGAGATGAGGGGAGGAAATGATGCTCTGTGATGTCTTTTCTTTTTCATGTATTAGAAAAGAACCTTCACACATGCCAGAATATCAATTACGCTTTTCTCTTTCTTGAATCAGGAGCCTGACAGGAAAGTAACAAATTCACATGGTCAATAAAGATTTGAGTCACTTCCTCAAGTAGCTTATTTGGGATGATAATACTGCAGCCTTTTCTATCAGCCTTTCTTCTGCTGTCCCCACAGCTATCTGGAAAGCTACATCTACTCTGACTTTTTTTTTTTGTTGAATGTACAAATTAAAATTTGCAGAAACTAAATTAGTCATTTGTATATAAAATATTGGAAAAAAATTCTTAATGTGACCTTTGTTTGTGTCCTTCCCGAAATTAAAATGCGGTTATTAATGAATGCAGAATTAATTCTGTATGAGATATAAAATGCTACAGAGAGTAGAAGGATAAATGCCTGCAGGTGGCATCAGTGAGACTTGGTTACCTATTTGTCAAAGGTAGCAAAAAAGCCATTGGGAAGCTGCCATTAGAGCACAAATTGGTATCAACACAATGCAGATAACAGCAGAGTAAAGTGTATAGGGCAGGACTCGTACTGATACTGTAATCAAAAGAAGTAACTGTGGACAAATAATCTCAGAAATCTGGCTGTCAACCTTGCTAGCAATTTCTTATTTATGTGATTCACCATCAGGATGAGCCACAGAGAGAATGAATGCATGTGAAAATCAATGCTAAGAGCGGAAATAGAAAAATGGGGTGAAGGAAGAAAGTATCAGTAAAAAAATAATTTCTTCCATAAGGAAATTGTTGATGAAGCTCTCCATCCTGGTCTACCTATTCCATTAGTAACAGCAGGGCTTTTTTCCTCATAGAACGCCCAGAACGGAGTTCCGGCACCTTTTTGGGATGGAACCTTGTAGGGTAGGCAAGGCGGGTTGATTGTATGACGTGTGAGAGTTCCGGCACCTTTTTTTTTTTTTTTTTTTTTTTAGAAAAAAAGCACTGAGTAACAGTAGCAGAGATATGAAGAAAAGCGGATTTGAATGTGGATGTGGTTATTAGTTTGTGCTTGAGCTGACCCTTTGTGTATCCTGCTATTTGTGGGTAATGTCTCATAGGTGAAAAGTTTTAACTGAGAGGAAATGCAAACATTATTATTAGCAGAAACTCTTCTGCATATTTTTCTATGCCTCGTGTGATAACTTCTGCTCTGCATTACACTATTAAAGTTAACAATGTTTACTTTGTCCAGTGTTCTTTCTTCCAAGTAGATGATGATAGGAACGCCAAGTAGGACATGAAGGCAAAACCTTTCTCCAACTAGCTCAACTGCAAGTCCTCAGAATTGTCATGGTAGCAAGCCAAATGATGCTCCTGTTATATTCTTACCTACGCTACTGATGATATGATCCTTCTTGTTAATATTCTATTCTCACATTCAGCTAGAGACAAAAGTTGACCTAAACATATAGCAGACCATTTCAGCATCTGCCATGGCAGCTTTCATTTCCTTCAAAATGAGTTCCTTTGAATCTCAAATTGAGTTTCATACTCACGAAGTATCAAAAGCAGTGAAATGATTGTTAGAAAAGGCAAGTTAAATATTTTAGCGTTCCTTCTAATGAAACTCATTTTTGAATGCTGACATTACATTAGCTGGAACCTGCTTAACCTTTAAAAACATTCTGCAATAATATACATTTTTAATTTTTTTTGACATAAGACCAAAAGAGAAATAAAACCCTTCTATGTTTTTATTAAGAGAATCATCATCCTTTCTACAGAATTATGTGTCAGTTTCTTTCTTTTATATCATTGCATATGTTATGTTTATTATTTAAAATGTAATACTTTTTAAAGAATAAACAGTGGGAAAACCATTCCTGGCAAATGTTAGTAGAAGGAAATGGAAATGAATATCAGAAAACACTGTGACTCAATCAATCTTCCCTCCAGCTGACCAGCTAAAGTATCCAATGATCACATCAGTGTCTCCTTGTCTGAATTAGGATGGGAAAACTCACCTTAACCCAATCCACATGGGGGAAAGAAAATAAATTGCATATTTTAGTATATTGTGAGGTATTTATCCAATCTATTTCAAAAGATCTGAACAGTTGCCATGAGAAGACCAGTACAAAGATATGATTCCTTCTATTCTAAAGTTATTATAAGCTGTGAAGCCAAAATAATACTGTATGTTGCTAATTCTGCAACTGGGCGCTGTTCAGAATAGCTGTTGCTATTGTTGTTGTTGTTCAGTCATTAAGTTGTGTCCCACTCTTCACAACTCCATAGACACGGCACTCCAGGCTCCCCTGTCCTCCATTGTCTCCTAGAATTTGCCCAAATTCAAGTTCTTTATCTAACCATCCCATCCTCTGTCATCCCCTTCTCCTTTTGACTTCAATCTTTCCCAACATCAGGGTCTTTTCCAATGAGTCCTCTCTTCTCATTTGGTGGTAGCACAATCCTTTGTGCCAGCAGAGGTAGATAATGCTACTACAACTCATTTAGCAATTTTGAGTGAAGATCCTTGTAACTCCTCTCTGGAATATGACCAATCGTGTAAAACTGACAAAGTTGAAAATGATAAAGAGTTTCATGTTTATTTCTCTCTGCTTGGGTACAAACCACATACAAGCTCAGTGTTTTGATATGTTGCATAGAAAACGCCCATTGCTATTTCAAACATATCACAGCTAAAGCAATAAATAAATCAACTGGCTTCTCAGACACTGCCAACTTGAGGCACAGCTTCTGGACCTTAGCTTCATACCTTCTGGGGCTGCCACTCAAGAGTTTTCACCACTGTTTCCTAGAGCTAAAAAGCCTGAGGAAAGAGATATATACTATAGGCTTCCAGCCAGCCAATAGGAGAGCAGAAAAACTGGGGCAGCAGCCAGCGCCTATCCTCCACCCTTATTATTTCCTTACTGTGTTAGCTTTCCCAGCAAGACAAACCTGGACCAGGCAATAAGGCATCAGGAAGAACTGAAAAAGCCTGGACCCCTGATGGGAATTCCTACCAATGGGAGACTCTCTAGTCCACAAATCCAGCAGCTGAAATTTATCAGTTCTATTTATAAAGACTTTAGACAGGTCTAAAGCTGCTTTCAAAATAGCATTGAAGAAAAGGTTACAAGTAAGCTGAGTATGTTGGAGAGCTCATCAATGATATCATTGTCTTTTAAGCTACTTTTATATTTCCTTAAATGTTGAAAAGAAGGATAAGGATCTGAGTCTGGTGAATTCCTCAGGAACAGGTGCTTTACAGTATTTTGAAAGGAGGAACCTGCCCCTTGAACAAAGCAAGGCCAAGATCTTCATGGTCAAGGTGCCCTTCAAGTTTCAGAAGGTTACAAAATTCTGTCCCCAAATGTTCATTTTCAGAACCGCAAATCCAGGCCTTGTTTGAACATGAAAACAGAGGTGGCTGTAGAACATAACAGACCTACAGTCTCATTTCTACTTGTACTCTGAATAGGTCACTTTAGAAAGAGAGTTCTAAGTTTATCGTGTGTGTGTGTGTGTGTGTGTGTGTGTGTATGCACAGGGGAGTGAAGGAGAGAGCTAGAAAGAATAAGCAAGCAAGTGCATTCCTATTCTGAAAGATTGTGTCTGTGTGGAGGAGAAGGTGAGAAGGTTTAGTTCAGTGATGGCGAACCTTTTAGAGACCGAGTGCCCAAACTGCAACCCAAAACCCACTTATGCATCGTCGGGTGCCGGGTGGGTGTGGCCCATTGGGTGGGTGTGGCCCATTGGGTGGGCATGGCTGCAGTGGTAACAGCAGACTGGGTGGAACTAAAAAGTTCAATCAATCAATTCCAACTTTGCAAGATCTTTTTTTCCCAGGAGAAGTTGAAATTGAGTGATTGATTGAACCTTTTTTTTTTTTTGCACACGGCGGCAGAGGCCTAAAGTGAAAAGGTTTTATAAAACCCAGCTGAAGGCCTAGGACTGGGCCGACTGTGCGCGTGCCCACAGAGAGGGCTCTGAGTGCCGCCTCTGGCACCCATGCCATAGGTTCGCCACCACTGGTTTAGTTTGATGTCCGAAAACCTTGAAGGTCCTTTCTATCTCTCAAATAAGGGAAGAGAGAATATCTTACTTATAGGACTTTGCCAGGACTCTCCTAATTTTTCCTTCCTGTCTGAGAGTTATTTTTTCCATTATGTTGTTACTTGGACTTCAACACAGCCAGACTCCAGGCTGACTCTGGGTAACTCACAATATAAAAACATAATAGAGTAAACAAATAGAAAGACAGTAAGGGAAATAACAACATGGCAAACCCAAACAACTACCCCAGAACATATGTGACATATGACAAACACCTCCAACAAACAGTTTGATCCCGCAGATCTGAGGAAACAATCAGTTCTTTAATGCCTTCCAAAATGCAGTGAGGGAGGGAGTTGTCCAGATTGGAGTGGGAGGGGTTTATTTGATAGGGCAAGTGACATCTCCAAGAAGATATACTTCCTTAGTTCCAAAAGATGGCACTGTTGATGCTTACTGGCTGAACAGAAACCACAGAATAGGTGGCCCTTCAGATACAGGCTCCATACCATGTAGGGCCTTTAAACCAGCACCTTGAATTGTATTCAGCACACTGGCAACCAGTGCAGCTTGCAAAGCAGGGTGGGCTTTGTTGAGGCATGGTCAAGGCATGGTTAGTGTTTCACCACTGTTCACGTTGCTGCATTCTGAGCCAATTGAGGCTTCAGAATGGCCCTCAAGGGCATTCTGTGTAAAGCACATTGCAATAGCCAAGCCATGAGGTGATAAGGACAAGACATGAGTGACTGTCTGGAGGGCCAACTGATCCAGGAGGAGGTGTAACTGTTACACCAGATGGACCTGTGCAAAAGCCCTCTTTACATTAGCCATGGCTAATAATTGCTCTTTAAGCAAGAGCTGTGAGTTAAGAAGACCCCTGGGTTGCATATCGCTCCTTGATAGGGAAGTGTGACTCCATAGACCCAACTACAGGTTATGCTCCCACCTATCTTAATGGGCCAACAAGGGGCCTGGGTATAAGAAATATGTGGTCAAATTAACAGGGCAGAAAATCCTGTATACTTTCTTAAGTGTCACCATTTCATCTGAATATTTTAAAATCTTTTATGGAAGTAATTTCTTGGTCAAAAATACTGAAAATAAGAAAGCCCAATTGCTTTACAGGAAGTCCTCAAAATTAACATAGTCTTTTTATTTATTCCTTTAAAACAATAACTCAGGATAACAACCAAAGTAAGGAGGAAATGTTGAAGAACAAGAAAGAAAAACTTGAAAAAGAACTTTTGTTTTGGATATGTTTGTTTCTTGTCTTGATCCATAATACACACTTTGTTTTATTTCCCAGGCTGTATTACAGAAGGAAAGAATACGTAATCTTTTTTTGCTTTGGCAAGTTGGAAACCCTTGTA
>NW_015386330.1:213459-264921 GCF_001527695.2 Protobothrops mucrosquamatus | reverse complement strand
AGAAGAAGAAGAAGAAGAAGAAGAAGAAGAAGAAGAAGAAGAAGAAGAAGAAGAAGAAGAAGAAGAAGAAGAAGAAGAAGAAGAAGAAGAAGAAGAAGAAGAAGAAGAAGAAGAAGAAGAAGAAGAAGAAGAAGAAGAAGAAGAAGAAGAAGAAGAAGAAGAAGAAGAAGAAGAAGAAGAAGAAGAAGAAGAAGAGCATTGTATTATCATCCCAGAAATGCTAAAAAGAAACTTACAATCTTTCCTAGCCATCACCAAGTAGCAATGATTTCAAGTTTCTGTTGAAGAGGAATAATTGTGAACATTGCCCCTAGCACCTCTTCCACTACTTTAGTTAGGAGAAGCAATTAGTCTATCTAAAGTTTATGAACCATTACAGACAGAGATGGGGACATCTGGCCTTTCAAAATTGTCTATTAAATTTGTTGGCAGATAAATCAGCTGGATAAGTTCTCCAAATTTCTCTAAGGAAAAGTCAGCAAACAATTTCTCAAGGGGTCCAAGTAAGGAGGAGGTCCCTCATGATGTCTTCTGTTGTGCTTATCTGAATTGTGGGAAGCCAAAGGAGGCTGCAGACTGTTCAAAAGGTTAGTGTACACTTAAAGGAGGAGCTTTCTCATATATATATTCAAATAAGTGCAAACACGTCTGATTCTACAACCCCTCCACCCATACATACAAATTTCTCTGAAAAGTTTTCGATAGAGAATTCTGTCATCAGAAATGCATGAGAACGGAGGGAAAAATTGCAGGGGAATTTTTTTCTCACACTACTTACAACATTTTGGAGAATGCAAATGAAATACCAAATTAAGATCCTCTTAAAAGGTTAACACATTTTACGGAGACGTTTAACTGGCCACATCTGAAAGCCCTCCGCTGATTCACAGCCTCTGACATGAAGCTCCTGTTTGTCATCTTAACAAGACAAAGGGTTTGATATTTATAGGAGAGTGCTCTTGTTGGATGGCACAAAAGTGATGAGGCTGGCTGTAAAGTAGGGGGACATAAATCCATTGCAAGGAAAACACGCACATGCAGACATATATCGTTCGAACAAAACAAAAAAGACAGGGTGGTATCAAGAGATAGCATGTTGTGGGAAACTCGAGAAGAATTCTTAATCCCCTTCTGCTCACAATTATTCCAGAGCCAGTCTCCATAAGATGGAAAATGGATTTCTCAGAAAAGTATTGTCAGGATTTAATATTAAATCCTGACAATACTTTTCTGAGAAATCCATTTTTCATCTTATGGGAACTGGCTCCGTGTTCATTGGCAAGAAGCTGTGTCTTCCTACCCTAATTCTCACAATGCCTCCTGAGGTAGGCAGCATATTAACTATTATTCCTCTTTCCCCAGAAGGGAATGTGTTCAAGAGGGCAGGCAGAGTTTTTGTCTGAATGAGGATCTGAAACTTAAAGTAGATTATGGAGTAAGCCCCTTCCTTCCATAGTAAAGTAGTGGTTAAGGCACCAGGTTATAAACCAGGAGAAGGTAAGTTCTAGTCCTGCCTTAGGCAGGAATGCCAACGGGGTAAATTTGGGCAAGTTACTCTCTCTCAGCCCAACTTACCTCACAGGACCGTTGCTGTGAGGAAAATAGAGGGAGAAAGAAGTACTGGATATGTTCACCTCCTTGAATTATTTATAAAAATAATAAAGGAGGGGTAAAGGTAAAGGTTTCCCCTGTCCAGTCTTGTCAGACTCCTGTTTCTTAGCTGAGGGAGCAGTGTTGTCTGAAGACATTTCTGTGGTCATATGACAAGCATGTCTACACACTGAGGCTCTAGAATGGTGTTAACTTCCCAGAAAAGTGATACCTTCGTATATGCCAATATTACTTTACGTGCATTTGCATGCTTTTGAATTGCTAGGTGGGCAGGAGCTGGGGCAAGTAACAAGAGCTCACCCCCTTGGGTGGCACTTGGGTATCAAACCCAAGCTAAGCTGACAATCTCAGTATCTTTAACTGCTGAGCCTCAAAGGAGGGATTAAATAAAGTGATTGTTTGAATTACAATGTTCAATGTACTGCTTAGTGAAAGACAGTGTGAAACACAGATACCTATTTTATTTGCTGATCCATTACAATAGTGAACATGATTTCCTTTGCCTAGAAATGCCATATTTATCGAAACACAGCAGTGAACTATGATGAAATGCTTGCAGTACATTTCCCTGGTTGGGCAATGGATCGTCTCCTATTTCAGCCATTCTTTTTTCTGACGGGGTTCGTGCATCATGCTAAGCCAATTTGTTTGACTATGATTTATTTAATAGATCACGAAAAGATGAGTTCACACATTATGATAAACCGTTGTTTCGGGGACACACAAGAACTAAGCCAAAATCAAACAAACCTGTTGTGGTATATGAACCAGGTCTTAGATTTACACTAGCATCTGTTTCTTTTTGACTTGGTTCACAGATTTTACCAAACTATGTATTGTTTAACTAAGCTTTACTGGATAAACCATAATGAGATCCCTGTGAACAATATACTTTCAGCACCCAAAAATAAAATACATTTTAGAGGGGTTTTTTTTCTTTAATGGCCAAATGCTACCAGTGATTTCATAGGAGGTATGTGAGGGTATATGCATTATGGGTTAGACAGATGCAAATACTATATACGTCTAAACATAAATATTCCAAATTTGAAAATAGCAAGAATCTTTTAATGATAGAGCATACTTGGGGATGTTCTGGTATACCGGGGTAAAGGTCTGTTAACAAGAGAAGATTTTTGCCATTTGCAAAAATAAAATGAAATACAAATAAATTACCTGTAGAAAATGATTTTAACATACACAGTATATAGAAACAACATTGGATAGAAAATTGCCACCCAACATGCAACATTTGCCTTGCATCTTGGAAAAACCACCTGGAGTTGACCAGCCCTATGTTATACGGACAACATTGAACCGAATGGACAACACTGAACTAGTCATGGTAGATTTGCAGAAGCCTTCTATAAGTGGGGCAAAATACCATCACTGAATTGTGACAGCAGGTCTGAAAAACAAACTATCCAACATATAGTGGCAGAGTGCCAAAGTAGAGCCTATAATGGAGTTTGTTGGTTTCCTGCCTGTGACAAATGAAGCAAAAAATTATATCTGTAAGCTAGATATATGTTTATAATATTTTATATTTTGTATTTTTATCTCTTATCTTTTATTGAAATGTGATGTGAATGAGCCATACAATAAATAATAATTTGTCAATTGCAGAACAGCAACATAAAATTGTCAGAAAGTGTTGCATGACAACTTCAAGTAAAAGGTATCGGGCATGGTATTTTATTGCATACTTTGATAAAGAAGGCAGAACTCTGTGGGGTAGTGGTGGAGTGGGTTCAATTTGCATATAGTAATTCACTTAATTATAATTTACTGAATAAACCATAATTGGCTGAAGATGAACAATATCCTAGGACATAATCTTCCTCCTTATTACCATTTGGGGGTGTCAAAACTTATTGGAAGCTAAGGACTTTTGCAATTTTATGAGCCAAATGTCTATGGTTCTAATTTTTATAATTCTTTTTGCTTGCAATGCAGCCAAGACAATGTAACAAAGTTTGAAGAAAGTCTGCAGAACCCTGAAATAATTGGTACAAACATCATGTAAAACTGTGGTTCTAATGGCACAAAAAAGTAACTCTTCTGAGAGTTATGATTGCATCTCAGATGTAACTTTTGACCAAACTGAACAGGGTTTTGATCTGTGTATTATATACAAAAGTATATTTCTCTTTTGCTTGCCACTTAAGATAATATTTAAGATATTTCTGAAACAGAAAATTACTTCCTTTATTGTCTATTGAACTGAGGTTTAAAGTCATTCAATATTCTAATGTCCTATTTGAACTCAGTAAAAGGTAGAATGTATAAGGATGAAACTTTATTTTAAAAAGTGAATGTTCTTACTATTTTCATGGAGAAAAAACAATTCATTACACTTAATGACATTATAGATATTAGTGACCATCAGATTAACTAGAATCAGTATCCTACAGTATCCACTCCTCTAAGGAGCTAGCAGAAGTTCTTAGGATGTTTTTATTGACTGTTAAGAAAGGATAAATCCTTTTGATTCCACTTTAGATGGATCGCTGCATTTAACAGCACATTTCTGCAAAAACACTGCTACCCATTTAATTGCTTTCTCTATGGTAAGCAGTTGAAATCATATAGAGTCTCTTCTTGAATTAGCAATAATAGCTTTCTGTCATTCCATTTTTTCCTCAGCTGTTAAAATGCATCCCAAGAACAAATAAAAATGAAAATAGTTTGTGTGTTTTTTTGGCAAATTTAACATTTTGTAATGTGCTTTAGTATTTCCAAGCTAAAGGGCTTAATTAAGAAATACAACTTTGGGCAGCTGTTCCATACCCTTTAATAATAGAGATCAACTCATAATGGCAATTTGCCTTTTGGGTGGTTTTGTTGTAGAGCATCTTCATGGATTGGTGACATAGTCTTTAGTCTAAGATACAGACAAACAGTTTCAAGTCTGCCTAATAGCAACCAACAATTATGGGGTTTTTTTTTCCTTCTAGAGATATAGTATTCTTACAGATTTTAAAAATTGCATTGGACATGCACTGGTATTTATATACAGTGGTATTTTGGTACTTGACTGCTTTAAAACTTGTCGAATTTGGCTCTCAATGCATTCTGATGTGAAAATGTTGTCCCAGTACTTGGCCTTTGTTTAGGACTTGACATGCTGCTATAGAAAAAGAGGGATGGCTGTGGGGAATGGATAAGAAGTCAGCCATGCTAGGAAGGCAAACGGAGGGGGACAACCACATAGGGCGGACAGGAAGTCCACCATGCTGGGAAGATTGCTGACATAGGAAAAGGGACAGAAAAAGGGACATTGTCAAAGGGACATTGTCAAAGCAAGAATATACAGTATTTGCAGCGTTGACAGGTAGTTTTTCTTGGCCAAAACAAAGGGTTACATGGCAAGTCACATGGCTTGTTTAGGACTCATCCTTTTTAGTACCCGTCGCACCTCCCAGAATGAATTGCCGCATGCCAAGGTATAGCATTCTTAATGCTCTAGTGCGCCATGCTGACTTTGATCAGGATGTTTATTACAAACAGACTTAATATGGCTAGTAATTCATCTTCAGCAATACTTGATCCAGCTCCACAGAAGAAGGCTGTTAATAATAAAGCATTTGCTTCTTAACAGGAAAGTCTTCCTTCTTACCTTGGCCTAGGTTGACATTTGGGATAAATGTACCCTGCTTTTATATAGATCAGGGGTCTTTAAACTTGGCCCTTTTATGACTTGTGGACTTTAACTCCCAGAATTCCTCCACCAGCGTGCCTGGCTGAGGAATTCTGGGAGCTGAAGTCCACTAGTCATAAAAGGGCCAAGTTTGAAGACCCCTTATATAGTTGATTAGATGTTCAACAGCAATCATGAAAGAAGCACCATCACAACATTGCAGTCTTGTGATGTTTCAACTGACGTTAAAAATGCCTACAGGTAGTCCTGAACTTCAAACAGTTCAGTTAGTGACCGTTCGAAGTTACAACAACACTGAAAGAAGGGAGTTATGACTGCTTTTCACACTTTAAGACCGTTGCAGCATTCCCATGGTCATGTGATCAAAATTCAGATGCTTGGCGACATTTATGACGGTTGGAGTATCCTCGGATCATGTGATCATCTTTTTCTGAGCTTCTTACAAACAAAATCAATGGGGAAGCCAGGTTCACTTAACAACCATACTACTTACTTAACAACTGCAGTGATTCAATTAACAACTGTGGCAAGACAGGTTGTAAAATGGGGCACAATTCACGTAACAACTGTCTCGCTTAGTAACAGAGATTTTGGGCTGAATTGTGGTCGTAAGTCTAGGACTACCCATGTTTGCAGAGATGGCCAAACACTAACAAAAGAGAAACAAGCATCCTATTTTACAAAGAGATTTATCTTAAACCAGAGTGAGAAAAAAAAAATCCCTTCCCAACGTTTTACACAATTTGTACCTAGAATATTTCACTGTTTTCCGTAGTTCCACTATTTTTTCAATACAATACAGTTCTTTTCTAATAATTTTGTGACTTGTTAGATAAGAACAGCAAGTGCTTTATTCCCCCCCTCCAATACTTGGAGTACAATTATTTGCACCTTTCTTCAGAAGCCCATTGACTTCAATGAAACTTGCTTTTTTAACACCAGCAGGGGCATAAATCTTTTTGGAGGGAGAATTATGCAGAACATTTCACCAAAATTTGTGTACATTTTTCTCCATAGTGAGAAAAAAGTAGTTTACAAGTGATAGAACGCACTTTCTGACCACTTTTTCTCCTATCCAATGGAGAGCTTATACCAGCTTAAAACTCTGAGTAATCATCTGATTCATTTAGATATAACTTCTTTAACTTCATTTGATGAGCTGCAAGTTGGTCAAAGGAAGGAATATCAAGGATTCCATCTCATGACCATAAACAAGTAGATTATACAGGCTAATTTTAGGTATATTGTGGGAAACATGATGTCTTTATCTGTTTGGGGCAACACCGTCTGAGAATTAACACAAAGATGTAGCATTTCATTTTAGGCATACTTCACTGTACAAAATATAGGGTTGCATAGTTCGTCATTCAGCATGAGTGTATCAATTGCCTTAAACTTAAAGCATCACCCAGCTTTTTGATCTGATGCTGGGTAATTGTTCTCCAATACTGGTCTAATTGCACAGTATTAATGGCTGAATGATGCCGCAAGACAGCATGAATTATTAGCGTGAAAACTGTATTTTCAGCCCTTTTCATATGTGAATACCCCCAAAATAAAACAGATTTTAAGCTCTGGCCTGAAATTATGGGATTCCCTTCTTGCTCTCATTATGGCGTGTTAATATACACTGTATCTATATACAGTACTATCACTGCCCATTCCTGCTGAACTAAAACAGCAGTTCAACTAGGCAATCATTTAGCTAATATTAAAATGGCTTATCGTCTCCCACAGAGTATCAATGTGGCATAGCGGTGAGGAATAGCAGGGATCAAGGAAAAGTAGGACGTCTTCCCTTGACCAAAAAGGTCTCTAAGCTAGTAGGGACCAATTCCTATCCCTCAGTCCAATCTCCTGTATTTATTGTTGTCAGGGCAAAATAAGGAGACACCTCTATCCCAATGTGTGCCACTGTGCTGCCAATATAGTTTTTACGCTAATGACAGAAGAAAGATGAGATATAAATTCAATTACAAATAAGTTAATCGCTTTATGGACAATCTCACATTTAACAAATTAAGCTATTAAAATACCTGTACATTTGCAGTAATTTTCAGAAGTACAGGCACTCCTCAACTTACAACAGTTCTCTTAGTGACTGTTCAAAGTTACAACGGTACTGAAAAAAGGGACATGGCCGTTTTTCACCCTTACGACCGTTGCAGCATCCCCATGGTCACGTGATTTATATTTGGATGTTTGACAACTGACTCACATTTATGACGGTTGCAGGGTCTCCCGGGATCATGTGATCCCCTTTTGCAACCTTCTGACAAGCAAAGTCAATGGGGAAACCCAGTTCACTTAACAACTGTGTTACTAATTTAACAACTGCAGTGATTCATTTAATAAATGAAAAGTTGTAAAATGGGACAAAACTCACTTAGCAAATTTCTCAAAATTTAGCAAGATAAATTTTGGCTCAATTATGGTCATACATTGAGGACTACCTGTAGTTTCTTTGGGGGAAAGGATGAGAACTGGCAACCTTAGGGGTAATTGAGTAAAGATGCGTTCAGAGACTAAAGTAAAAAATATATTCCACCCTTGCACCACTGAATTGCTATAAGAGTCCTGATGTAATTTCCTGATTTGAGCAGCAGGTAAACTAGATGGACATTTCGATGTCTTTCAATTGTATTATTCTGTAAGCAGTTTTGCAGTTGCTACCTTGCTTAAATGATATTGCTTTGGTCCATGTGAAAGAGGTCAGTTTAGAATGGATAACCTTTAATGTTCCTTGCCCTCTATTTCACATGAACTATCTTTATGGGCAACAACAGAATGCATCTAGGGCACATCCTATTAAAACCCATCCAGTCCAATTCATACTCTTCAGGAGGGTTAACCAGCCTTTTCTTTTTCCTGGCAGTCTTACAATTTAAACTGGCTCTAAGTTCCTGGAAGCAATCTCTGATAGTATTGATAGCGAAACCTAATAAACCCACATATAGACCAATACCCCTTATTAATCAGGATGCTAAGATTTTTACAGCAATATTGACAAAGAGATTGAATACATTTATAGATAATTCTATTAAAAATGATCAGTGTGGATTTATAAGAGGCCGACAAATGTCAGATGTAGTAAGAAGGGTATTAAATATAGGTTATTACATAAAGAATCTAAAATTAAAGGCTGGTTTATTAGCATTAGATTTATTTAAGGCCTTTGATTGTGTGGAATGGCCTACATTGAGGATATTAATAGAGAAGTTAGGCTTTGGAAAATTTTTTAGAACGGTGATAAATCAACTATACTCAGAGAATAAGGCAAGAATAATAAATGATGGTGTTACAGAGACAATAACCTTAAGCCGGGGAACGAGACAGGGTTGCCCCTTATCTCCAGTTCTATTTGCATTATTGATGGAGGTGCAACCAGGAAAGGTTCATTGATTGAAGGATACATTACTAACATTTCAAAATCCCGTAGCTATATAGAGAGGGTATATTCACATTTGAATGAATTTGGGAAATATAGTGGATTGCAAATAAACTGGGAAAAATCAGAAATGATGTTATATAACCATAGTAAAGAAGAGATGGATGTATTGAAAGAAAAATATAAATTAAAAATAGTGGATAGTATCAAATATTTAGGTATTGACATCCCAAAAAATATTCAAGAATTAAAGAAGATAAATTATGAGAAGTTAAGAAAGACATAAAAGATAAAATGGATAAATATGAAAAAGTTAAATTATCATGGTTCGGAAGAATTGCAGCAATAAAAACGAAAGTTTTACCAAAAATTAATTTTTTGTTTTGGATTATCCCAATTAAGTTTTTGGATCAAGAATTAAAGGAAGTACAGAGATTGCTGGAGGTATATTGTAATGGAGGTAAGAGAGCAAGAATAAGTAAAGCATTATGGTATGAACCATTAAAAAAGGGTGGGCTGGGTCTTCCAAATGTTAGAATTTATTGGTTAGCTAATCAATTAAGGGTGGTCCCAGATATTATAGCAGTAAATAAGAGATTTATTATGGAGCAATATAGAGTTGAAGGAATTAAGGGAAATAGGTGATCCTATAGAAACATATTGGTTTAAAAAGGATATTAAAAAATTGTTAAGAGAATTCAAAATCCCTTTTTAAAAAATGTGATAGAATTATGGAATAAATGGAGATATCAGTTAATGCCAGGAATTTCTCCTTTAACACCGGTGGTAGAAATGGAAAAATTCCCTAAGATTGAATTGAAAGAATGGATTAGTAAATTAAAAAAAAACCACCAGATATATAAATGGGAAGACTGGAAGAACAAGATAAAGAATATAATACAATTAAAGAATATTTTATTAGATACTAAATTAAATTGGTTGAATTTAATACAATTAGAGAAATGGATAAAAATGGAAGAAAAATTCAAGGTGAAAGATAGACAGTTAACAAAATTTGAAATGATTATAAAAGAAAGTGAGGAAAATGAAGAATATATAGGTAAAGGAAGAATTGGGAAAATATACAGAATATTAACTGAAGTAGAAGATCAGGCAAAAGGTTTAAAATTAATCTGGAAAACAGATTTAGGAGAAATAAACAATAAAGAACAGAAGAGTATATAAGAATATGTCAGTTAGAGTTAAGGAAAATTGATATAAAGTGATATGGAGGTGGTACCTAACACCAGGTAAATTAAATCAAATAGATGTTAAATATACAAATATTTGCTGGAGGTGCGAGAAAGAGATTGGAACATATAAACATATGTGGTGGGATTGTGATAGCGCACAAAAGATATGGGACATGGTGTTTAGGGAAATTAGGGAACTTTTGAAGGTAAATTTAGATACGTCACCGAGGATTGCATTACTGTTACTGGTGGAAAAACAAGATATAAATGAAGCAAAAAAGGAACTGATTGTAAATTTGATAATGGCAGCTAGATTAGAGATGGCTAAATATTGGAGACGGAATTGGGTTATTCAAAGAAATGACTGGTATAATGAAATATGGAATATGGCAATCAATGATAAATTAACAACAG
Organism: Protobothrops mucrosquamatus; assembly: GCF_001527695.2. Classification (NCBI taxonomy): domain Eukaryota; kingdom Metazoa; phylum Chordata; class Lepidosauria; order Squamata; family Viperidae; genus Protobothrops; species Protobothrops mucrosquamatus. The sequence goes on along the minus strand of NW_015386330.1, from coordinate 254,654 downwards.
AAATTAAATTTAAAAAAGGGATGATTAAAGTAAATAATTATAATGAAATACGGGATGATTTTATAAAAACAGTCTTGGTGGAAGGCAAAGGGAATAAACCTGCTCAAGAATATATGCTGATTTGGAGGGGATAAGGGCACAATTGAAATATATTGTATATTGTTATATGAGAAGAAATATAGGTAATAAAAATGGTCTCCGGGGGTGGGTGGGTGCACTGTAGTATTTTTATTTTTTATACTGTTTTTATTTTATGTATTACGTTTGTATTATTTGTATTTGAATAAAATAAAAATTAAAATTAAAAAATAATAATAAACTGTCTCTAAGGCAATATTAAAGGGATTCCTCAGGCCAAACTCTACAATTGTGCTCTTTATTGGGGCGACGGGGGAGGGGGGAGTTGAGAAATGTAAATATCGAGTTTTCCAAGTGACAAGTCACAAGCTACTATATGTCCAAGTGTTCACATGTTTACATCAACATAACTGCCAATCTAATAAATCAACTTACGTGTATTGTGTGTGTGTGTATATACACACACATACACACACATACATGTATATGTGTACATGTACACAGACATAGACACATATATACATATAGACATACATAGATGGTATATATTTATCATAATTCAAGGCAGCTTGTAGTGGCACTTGTGAAGTATATATAGAAAAATGAGTATCTTGATCAATTTACTCAGGACATAACTATCAACATATGTCATAGATATCAGTTTAAATAGGATGGCTTCCTTAGAACAGTCTGGCAATTGTATCCTAGTGGGAGTTATGAGAAGGTGCTTAGGAAACTCTCACTTAATTCATAGAACTCCAATCCTAGGCTATGCACCATGATTTTTAACTATGGCTGGTAGAACAGGACATGATGGCCTAATCTGCACATAGAGTAGCCTAGTGTTTCTCAACCTTGGATATTTGAAGGCTGGAGAATAGCTGGGGATTCTGTGAGTTGAAGTCTACACAACTTCAAGTTGCTAAGATTGAGAAACATTGCATTAGGCCAGGTTATGGATTCACGCATAACCTTAAATTGAAGACAAACAAACTGAATGCAATGAGTAAATCCAGCCTAAATTAAATTGTCAGTGCAATCCTGAGCATGTTTACTTAGAAACCCCCATAGGCCAGAAAACAGGGTGTACAGTTGGTGCTTAAACCCACAGGGTAGATTAATCAGAACTCCAGTTTCATTAAGTACAAGATTTTTGATAAATGGAGAAGATTGCAAAACAACTTAAATGGCTGCAGACTGAAAGCCAGGTAGATTTTTTTTAAAAAAAGCAAGACAATCATAGGGAATTGTACCAAATTACTCATATAGTGAAAAATGAATTGGCTTTGCGGAAAATGGTTGAAAGGTCAAGTAGAAAATTTGATATGGAAAAAGCCCATTTCAACAAATTTCTAAATGAAATGTCCATGATGAATCATTCATCTGTATCTTGTGCTTTGTCAGTTGTTTACATGTTTGTGGTTCAAGTGGAGAATTCCCTCCCTTTCTCCTTCCATTCCCTCAAAGGGTACTAGCTGATTCTATTTGAAGAGATAAGAAGAACCAGTAGGGCTATGTGCTATGTCACGGGTCCCCAACCCCTGGTACATGGACCAGCACCGGGCCGCGGCATGCCAGAAACCAGTCTGCGCAAACAAGCAAAGCCCCATCTGCAGGATGCCGGCAGTACAGGAAACCACTCCCCCTCCAGTCCGCCGAAAAACCTCTCTCCACGGAACTAGTGCTCAAAAGGTTGGGGACCTCTGTGCTATGTGATAAAATCCTGGGCAATAAAACAAGAGCAATCAATGAATTGCAATTTCAGTTTGAACATCCTGGGGCACACAAATTGGCATATGCCGCAGAATATTTTCTGTATTTGAATACTTAAACCTCTGGTTAATACATTTAAAAAAAAACAACAACAACCAGACAAACCTTCCTCCCTTCTTCCTATATGCATGTGTTTGGGTGTGCAATTCTTTAAAATTTTACTTATTCCATTGTATACATGACAAATTAAACCTTTCTGTTCCCCCATGCCCCCTTTTTGAGGACTTGGTCCTAGTTCACTGTTTGCAGTATATATTGCACTTTGTTTCACAGCCAAACTTTTAACTTCTTTTCGTGGTGAGCAGCTGGTCTGCCTTGCCCTCTCTTGGCTGGGGAAAGGCTTCTTGTGCTCCTTGTGCCACTTCAGAAGATGGCATGGGGAGAGGGCAGAGAGCCCACATGCCTCTTGCTTTTGAGTTCCTTTCCCACTCAGTTGCATTAAGGCCTCCTAAATACTTTAGCTAGACTGTTGTGACTCTCATGACAAGCTCTCTGTTTGTGCTAGAATGGCTTCTCTGTTCGTTAGGCCTCAGATGGCTGAGTATATGCAAGATGGTATAAGCACAGTGATGATCAGACAAAGTACCCGTGGCATGACCAGCTCCTCGGGCAACACTGTCTCCTACAGCGGAGTTGCTGGCCGCGCCATTAGTGGAGGATGAATGGTTGATCTGAGAGGAGGTTCGCTGATTGCTCCTAGACCCTGATTTTTGATCCTCCAAATCCTTTGTTTTGTCATAGTTCAGAACTTTCCACTGTTGATTGACTGCTTGCCACCTTTTAAAAATCCGGTAAACCGAGGGTCCTTCATGTATTATGAGACCTGCAGGATAAAGAGTATATGGGTTAGTAAACAAAGACAAAGGAAGAAGGCTCATAATCTACTGCATTTCTCTCTGGCTGTTTTTTTCCCCAGCATGCACCGCCTGGGACAGCCTTACAACAACTTGGGCACCCTCTAGATGTATAGATTTTAATTCCACAAATTCATAGCAATGGCTTTTCTGGATGAAGTCCAAAATTTGGGAAGGTATTGAAATTAAGTTGTGCTTTGGAGCTTCTCGGAGCATAAATCTCCCAATGTCATTATTTGGTCAGGTCTGTGGCATAAGTGCTTCCCAAAGGAAGATTCCTAATGCTCATAATCAAAAGGCATTCAGACGGGGGAAAAAATGCATGGTTGTCTGGGGGAAAAGGAACAAGAAGGAATGGGTGTGGGAAAACACAGTAGGGTTACAAATAATAGACAATATCATCTTTCTTCTATATAATTTCATGAATGAGGTAGAGTGACTTCCAGTGCTTCCTTGCCTGGAAGCAACCAAAGTCTTAATTCTTTGTATAAAATAGTGAAAGCTTATTGAAGAACTTTGAAAGCATATTAATTGCCTAATTGCCCTACTACATCAGATAAAATTCCCTCTAGATCACCATTTTTTTTTCTTCAAGCTTCATCCAACCAAATACCTCCTGGCATTCTAAGTAAGGCATTTGTTCTCCAACATTCAGTATTCAGAAGAACAATGTTTCTACATAAAGGAAGCCCTTTATATTAAATTCAGCCACCATTTTTTGCAGCTATAATGGTAATGCCAAAAGAAATGTGGGCCAAGAGAAGGACATACTTGCTCCAATTTGCTTTTACCCTTCACCAAGTTACAGATTTACAGCTTTTGTTGGCTTTCTTCGGAGAAATATATGGGTCACAAGCCTTAAAGGCTTAAATAGAATCTCATTCCATAGTCCATATGTGAGTATATAATGTATAAAATAAGTCTTTTCAGAAAAACCTTTCTAGATCTTATTACTATTTTACTACCCAGCTCTTTTTTAAACAGTTGGTCATGAAACACTACATTGCTCCATAACTATATACTGGGGAAGTGGTAAAAAGTGCAGCATGATATCATAATCCAAGCTCCATGACGTACATACTTGTAGGATGCAAGTCTAAAGAGCTGGTGTTTGTGATGACAGTCCACACATTTTATCACATTTTAGCTGTCTTGATTTATAGGGAATGTGCTTGGGTAAAATGTAAGTAAAGGCTTAACTAGCCTGAACTAGAACAGGGAGAGAAGGTTAAGAAAGAAGAGATAAAAATTATAATTTGACAGAGTAAACATACTCAACAGATCCTCTTAATAAATGAAAGGCTGAATATAACAACTCCCTGCACATATCTAAAGTACTAAGCTAGTGAAAAGTAACTAATAGGAGAGGTCAGGAAGCGATCTCAATATAAAAATTATCTTAAACTTGATTTTGCATGTGGTCAATTTAGAGAGTTTAGATATTAATCACTGGAATAGTGCCTTCCTCCAAAAATATTTTTTTTCTCAGAATATAGTTTCCCAGGTCAGATTTTGATTTCATGCTGTTTTGTTTGAACAAATTTCCATGTTGTTACATCTACGCTCTTAACTTCCATCTCTTTCCTTTTGGAATAAAAAAGATTATATAACTAACAGACAGCATTATGCTTTCTGCATATGTAGAAGCAATAGTAAATTTCTTTCCAAACTCAAGGTCTGTAAATAACCTAAAACAGTACATAACCAAATATGTCTAAAGCCTAATTTTGTGTACCTACCCAAACAGCAGCCCTCAAGATGTGCTGGACTGACTACCAAGGTGTGGAGAGTTGCAGTCCTATCTTTCTGGTGCTGAATATTTCCATATCAAAAAGCAGGAAACTCTATGATCTATAAACAAAGTTTGCTGATAACTAAGAGACTAACTGAACTAGTGGCAGGCAGCACACAAAGGAATAGCAGCAATAGTCATCCTAAGAAGTAATAACCTTAATTCCTTCCGGTGTGCAACTACCAAAACTTTATAAGTAACATCACCTTAACTCCTTTCACAATACACAACTTTAGGATGCTGTGGCTGCACCTGCTATGTGCTGCTCCTATACTTTAAATTTCATCTTCTAATTCCAGTACACAGCTGGTTATGCACTTCATTTTATGTGCAAACAATTCAAAACACTTTCAGACATGCACAGTGGCAGAGCTTGAACAAAACAGAGAATTTCTTAGCTGTTTTGGATTCCTAAAGGTTATAAAGCAGTGCCTGCTCTGAATGGTCACTCAATTTATGCAAACTGCATATCTACAGAGAAGGCGATTCTGCAAGAGGCAGATGCACTACTTCAGTAGGAATGAAGACTAAGTTTTCAGCAGAAATGTTTCTATTAAGAGAAACAACATAGCAATTGCTAAATACACCAGGCATTGTGTATTCCAGATAAGGAATATAAACTATAATTCACAAAAATCTGTGCTGTCATCTATACATTTCCCATTCTGCTGAATAGATCCAATATGTATGCATTTTAGCAAATCAGTTGTTCCCAGAATTCAAAAATTCATTTCAGGAGCCAAATATTGATACTGAGGCAAGATTCTACCTTCAAAATTAATGACAGCATTCCTACAGATCACATAAAAGTTTGATAGGAAATTGTGAACTCAATTATTTAAATCCAAATACACATTCTTAAGAATCTGTTTCAGCAGATTATGGGTTAGATATTGAAAGTTCAATTTATTTTATTCCTAAAGCTTATCACAAATATTTTATTTTCGTTTCTTTGTTTGTTTCACCTTCTAAACAAGCGTATATGAATTCCATGCAATTTATAATACAGCATTGATGAATGGGTTAGTATATGAACTAAGCACCCTTTTCTTCAGATAAATTAATTTTCAAAATATTTACTAAAAGTGCAAAACATAACTTTCTTCTACTTTGCCAGGATCCAGATTACTTATTGATTTCTTAGCACTCAGCTCAGGAAGCTATAACATTAAAAAGGAACAAGCAATGAACTCAGTGGAAAGATAGAAATAATAATGCCAATCTATTTGCACTGTAAAAGATGAGGATTTAGTAGGGAGATTTATCAGTTTAACAGTCATCAGCAAGGAGTTCCAGGATTTTCATCAAAATAAGCAGCTTTAGCAAAAAAAAAGGGTTCAGGTTTCACCAAATAACTGTGGCTTTTAATACTGAAACTATGTCCAGGTTTTTTTGTTTCACTTTTTGCTTCAGTTATGGATATCCATCTCTATTTTTATCATCTCTATTATTTCTATCTGTCTGTCCATCTAAAGATTTCGCAGGTGGTCTTTGACTTACAACTATTAATTCAGCAACTGTTTGAAATTATGGTGGTACTGAATGAAGGGACTCATGACCAGTTCCCAAAAATTACAGCTGCTGCAGCTCCCCACCCTGCTGTCGTGTGAACAAAATTTGGTCACTTGGCAGCCTACCTGTACTTATAACCACAGGGTTGCTTCCACTCTTACCTCCACCTCCCTCCCTGTTGTCTATGCCCTTTTGGCTTCCTGCACTCTGCAGCCCTTGCCACCCTAGCTGACTTTCACCATTTTCTTCCCCATTTCTGACCAAGCATGCTTGGCGTGGTCCTTCATGAGGCAGCTGCTAGCCACATGAGGCTTTCTTTACAAGATTGCACATGGTGGTTTCCTCACAGTACCTGGAGGAGATGGCCTCACGTGGTTTCCTCATGGAGAGCCAGGGCGAGCATGTCTCATCAGCAGTGGGAGCAAGAAGAAGACAAAAGTCAATGGGGGCAGTAGGGGTCTTGGAGTGAGTCAAAGACTATCTCTCTATCTCTACTTCCAACTTTATCATCTCTCTATCTCTATCTCTACCTATATCTTTACCTATATCTCTGTCCTATCATCTATCTCCCTACCCATATAACTTCAAGTTAACTCTCAGGTGACCATAGGAAGGGGCAACTGTAGGGAAATGATTCACCATTGTTGGATATTATTTAACTTCCTACATTAAATTATAGCTCCAGGGTGTCAAGGTGGTCTCCCATTGAAGCCCAAAACAGGTTTGACTCTGTGAAAGTCATCCCAGGTGCCCAGCTAAATCCAACAGGCAGCTATGCCTGGGAGTAGCAGTACAGCAGCAATACAGGAAATGCTGGAAATGGGTGGTTATTTCAATGAGAACTGTGAAGATATCATTTCATATTGCACAGGGGAAGGCAATAGGGAAACATCCCTGCATTTTATCAAGAAAAGCACATGGTTAGCAATATAAAGTGATTGATGACATAGTAACTGATTATGAGTTGCTGCGGTTGGATGGCAGTTAACATGCTACTGAGGAAGAGCTGAAGATCTTTTGGAGTACTAACACTATTTATGAGTCAGATAAATTAAAGCCTTCTGGATGTCTAGTTATCAATATTGCCATGCAGGAAAAGAAAATCTAGAGAAAGAATTACAGTGAGAATATGGAACAGAAAAGCATTGGAAAGCTCAACCCAGAAAAAAGCTGAAAAGAATTGACTATACAGTACATTAACATCTTAGGCATCAGTGAATTTGAATGGATCGAAATTGCACACTTTCTGTCAGACGATCACAGGGTTTATTAGTCAGGCTATGAAAAATAAAGAAGAAATTGCATTACTTTCATAATCAGGAAAGATATGGCAAATACAGTACTTGGGTACTATGCTGACTAGTAAACTTTGTGGACAACCTCTTAAAATGACAGTTATTCAAGTTAATGTTCCAGTCACTAATGCAGGAGAAGAGTTGATTGATGAGTTTATAAGAGGTTTAAACTGAAATTGATAGACCATGCAAGCAAGATATGCTGCTTATGACTGAAAACTGGAATGTCAATGTAGGAATTACTTTTGGTCCCTTCAAGTCAGTTTTGTCTCCTGTGAACTGACTGGACCAGTCCCTGCAGTTTTCTTGGCAAAATTTCAGAAGTGGTTTGCCCTTGTCTGCTTCCTAGGGCGGAGAAAGAGTGAGTGGCCCAAGGTTCCCTCACTGGCTTTGTGCCTAAGGCAGGACTAGAACTCACAATCTCCTGGTTTCTAGCCTGAACCTTAACCACTACACTATATCGAGAGAGCATACTAATTTATATTATTGGTAAAAGGAGGTGGAAGAGCTCAATTACAACAACAAAGATGTGGTCAGAGACTCATTGTGGTACAGATCATGAACTGCTCATGTGAAAGTTTCAAAAGAAGAAGGAAGGAAGGAAGGAAGGAAGGAAGGAAGGAGGAGGAAGAGGAAAAGGAGGAGGAGGAGGAGGAGGAGGAGGAGGAGGAGGAGGAGAAAGCCTGTCAATTAACAAGATAAATACTGAACCATATCTTCTGAACCAAGATAAGATCTACAATTTTCAAGGAGAGCATCAAGAAATGCTTTGAAATCCTGAATTTCATTGATAGGGAACCAGAGCAACTGTGGAATGAAATCAAAAAGGTAGTTAACAATTAATGTGAAATGTCTCAAGAAACAGAAGAAAGCAAACTGTCTATCAGAATTGATGATGAAAATTGCCAAGAAGAAAAGAGAAGCCAAAACCAAGAAAAACAAAGATCTCATAAAGGAACGTAACAAGGAATTTTAGAGATTGGTTAGAAGAGATGAGAAGCAGTATTATAACAACATCTATAAAGGCATTGCAGGTGAAAACAGACATGGAGAACATGAAAAGTTTTCAAAAAAGATTTCCAACTTTCACACGCAAGCAAAATAATGGTTAGGATCATCCAACATAGATTTGAGCCCTGCATGGAAAGAATACAAAAAAGAAAAAAAAATTTGTATGTGTCTCACTGATTAGAGAAAGAACTTGGCACCAATCTCATTAATTTATACACTATGCTTAGGAAAATGAGAATCCCAGAACATTACATTGTTCTTGTGTGAAACTTATATATAGGACAGGAGGTGACAGTCTGGATGGAACTTGATGAAACCAGTTGGCTCCAAATTAGCATAGGGTAATTATTTCCCCTTATTTATCCAACCTATATACTAAATATATATTAAAGGAAACTGGATTGGAAGAAAATGAGTGTGGTTTTAAAATTGGAGGAAGGAACATCAATAAGCTGCACTATTCTGATGAGGCTACCCTGATAATGAAATCCAAAGGATCTGCAAGCCCTACTACCGGAAGTCAAAGATTACAGTGAAAAAATGGGACTAAAATTAAATATACAGAGATCAAACTAATGACAGCAGGTAGAACAACTGCCTTAGAATTGACAGTGAAGACAATGAAGTGCTGGACAGCTTCTGCCTTTTAGGATCAGTCATCAACAATAAAGAAACAAGCAGGTAAGAAATAGGCCACAGTCTACCACTTGGTAGCGCAGCCGTGAAGGCCTTGGAAGTGATATACAAATACTATGATGTTTCTATACCTACAAAAATCAGACTCATGCAAGCCACAGCATTCCTTGGGACAGCCTTTGGAAGCAAAAGTTGGACTTTAAAGAAGCAGAATAGAAAAAATATTGAAATCTTTGAATTTTGGTGTTAAAAGAGACCCTTGAGAATACTAAGAACAGCCAAGAGAACAAATTAATGGATTGTTGAACAATTAACCCAGAGTTCTCACTAGAGGGATAGAGGCATGGTGGTTTATTGATGTAATGATACTGGAGATGGTCTCTGCCCCAGCGGTTCGAATCCTAGCACTGCATGTCGGCATGTAGCTTCTGTCCACCCAACAATTTGAAAGCATGTTCTATGTGAGTAGATAAATAGATACCACTTCAGTGGGAGATGAGCTGATGTTCTGTGAAGGTAGTTAGATTCCTGTTGGCTTTGAACCTTCCTGGTTGAGGCAGCTCTGGGAAAGGAGGGGTCTTGAATGACACTGCAGGAAGAGTCAGTTCTCTTTCTTTCTGGTGCAAAGCCAGCTCACACTCCTATGGTGATCTAGAGAAGTGTGCGAGCATGTCCTATAACACAGCTGGTAACTTGGCAGTCAAACTACTACTCTGCAATAGCATTGTGGTCTCCTAGATAATGTAAGAATAACGCCATGTGCTAACAACAAGAACAAACAATAAACAACAAACAACAACTAGAGGCATAAATGACCAGGTTCAATTATCCTACTTTGGACAGGTTATGCAAAGATCGAGTTGTCTTGAAAAGTCTCTAAAGCTGGAAAGGGGAAACAAAAAAACAAAAAAAACAAAAAAAGAAGAGGGCAAGCAAGGTGAATGGACTTAGTTACAGTGGTGATAATTGCAATGTTGGGAGACCTGAAGGAACAGGCTAAGGATAGACTGCATGGAGAAAATCTATCTACATAATAAAAAGGAGTTGATGGAACTTAATCAATAAATAATCAATCAATATGCCAGATTGGAACAAGATGAGCATGGTTTTAAAATTTGAGAAAGAATAATCAATAACTCGTGCTATGCTAGTGACAGTATTCTGTTAGCTGAAAATGCAAATCATCTCCTAGATCATGGGGGTCAAACTTGCCACGTCACGTGACGTGTCGCAACATATCATGACTCTTTTTGCATTGCCGGAGCTGGGATGGGCGCAACCTCTGCATGATGCAACCAGCCCGCGGGCCGGCAGTTTGACACCCCTGTCCTAGATGCATTTAGATGATTGCATTTAAATGCACACTCTAATAATGAAAAGGAGAACACAGTGAGCAAAGTGGAACTATTATTAAATATAAAGAAGACAAATGCTAACAGGTATAACAACCAGCCTTAGAATTGGCAATGAAGATACTGAAGCTGTTGGGTAGCTTCTGTCTTTTAGATCAATTGTCATCAGTAACCAATGAGAGCCACTTTGGCCTAGTGGTTAAGGCCCCAACTTAGAAAGCGGGAGACTATGAGTTCAAGTCCTGCCTTAGCCATGAAAGCCAGTTGGGTGATTTGGGGCCAGTCACTCTCTCTCAGCCCAACCCACCTCACAGGGTTGTTATTGTGGGGAAAATAGGAGGAGGAAGGTGTGTTGGATATGTTCGCTGTTCTGAGTTATTTGTAAAAATATAATATAAATAAAAATATAAATGCAAAATATAAAAAATATAAATAAAATAAAATAAAAATAAACCGGCAGTCTACCACCCTACTACTTAGTAGAGTAACTTTGGAAAAGATATTAAGATACTGCAAAGTGTTTATACCTACAAGGATCAGAACTGTGCAGGCAGTGGTTTTCATTGTTGACAGTCTGTGGAAATTAAAGCTGAAGAAGCAGGATAGAAAAAGTATTGACATTTTTGAACTTTGGTGTTGGAGGAGACTCCGTGGGAATACCATCAATAGGCAAGAAAACCAGCAAATTAATCACAGAAGAAGTCAATTCAGAGTTCTCACTTGAGGTGCTGTACAAATGATCAGGCTTGAATTGCTATATTTTGGCCACATTATCTAGCTCTTTTGAGACACCTACAATGCTGGGAAAGATGAAAAGAAAGGAAAGAATCAGATGACCAGCAGCAAGGTGGATGGACTCACTCAATTACTAAAGTGATGAGTTCACCATTAGAAGACCTGAAGCACCAAGTTGAAGACAAATGATCTTGTAGGATCCAATCTGGATCGGTCACTGGGACCAGAAGTTTGGTCTTCCAAGCTTTTGGACTTGTGCTGGAGCCCATCCCCATTGGATCCTCTAACATTATCCTGGGATATGTATATTTGCCTTCATTTGTGACAAATGATCTTGGGGAAGATTTAGGTACGTGATCAAAGTGACATGATGCCATATAATCAATCAACCAATCAGTCAGTCAGTCAGTCAAACAATTAATTAGTAATCTAAACCATTATATTGTTTCTGTGCCAAATATATGAACCCTCATATTATTTCCTTATAATAATTGTTTATGTCTGTGTATTCATTACTGAATTTTGCAGGATTTTTAAAATATTTCTTTATTTACCTAGTTATTTACTGAGCTTATAGGCCACTTCAATCACTAATGAGTCTGAGTTGCATATTTCCCACCACCTGTAATGAGGTTAAAAATATAAATGTATAAAATAAAAATCAAAGCATATCAAAAGCAAATAAGCACAGGGAGTATCACTGAATACCTGAAGGTAAAATTCAGGGGGACCAACATTACAATGACCCAAACTTCAAAGCTGGCAGAAATAACCAAGTTTTAATCCCACCAGAAAAGCTGAAACATTATATATAGAAATTGGCAGGAGAAACCCGATGATGGAATTCATGTTTGTATCACAATTCAAATGTCAAATGCAAAGCATCACTCAACAGAACTCACCATCAGAGAAATTCTGAAAAGGTGGTAATGTTGAGCTGGTATTTTATACACTGATGGGAAGAATTCAACAGAAGATCATGAAAGGTCACCAATATGAACGTCAATTGCGCATAAAAGCTATTGAAGCCAATACGCTAATGGCTTTTGTGTTGGATGCAGGTTATTCAAATGCTGATATTTAGCTGGACTTCAGGAAAGCTGGATTTTTTTAAAAAAAAAATGAACGTTTTTAACAGTAAAACTGATTTGCTTAAAGTCAGATTGCTCTAACCTACCCTTAGCTAATTTAGGCCACCTTGCGAACACTTCATTTTACTTGTTCAATTGGCAGATACCACAGACAATACATTCAACGCACATTAGGAAGAGTCCTTTATCGTGCTTTTTACATATCAGTTATAGAGTTCTCTGCCTTGGAGTGTGTTGATCACCAATTGCTTAGGGGCTCTGGTCTATACAGGATGATTCTATCAATTCTCACCGATTATTATGACTAAGTGCAACCTCCAGGAGAATACTATTGCCTTCATATCTTTCCCTTGCTCATGAATTTCACAGAGAGACCTTTCACAGTGAAAAATAGGATGCTGGATTAGATGATTCAGCCCAACTCTTTTTATTTTCTTGGAAGCATTTCTATATTTGTCAGATTGATTGTTCCTTTAAAATGGAAGGCTTCTTCCTAATATTAAACTAGAATAACATTTCTTAGAGAATGTACTCATTCTTGGCTGACAGTGAATTGAGAAAATACATAAATACGTCAGTATGGACACACAGGAAGTTACATCGGTAGTGATATTTTGACTAAGAGATAATATGACCAAATTTGGGAAATTATGTAATGAAGTTTTAAACTTTGGTTGGTATGCAGTGGATGCTGTCTTATTTTTGGCTAAGACCAAATTTGGCTCAAAGACATTATAACTTGATTCCTATTATTCCTCTGTTACAAAATGTATGTTACTATGGTCAGTTATAATAATAATAATAATAATAGTAAGGTTGGAAGGGACCTTGGAGGTCATCTAGTCCAACTCCCTGCTCAGGCAGGAAACCCTATATCATTCCGGACAAATGGCTGTCCAGTCTCTTCTTAAAAACTTCCAGTGTTGGAGCATCAACCTGGAGGCAGGTTGTTCCACTAGTTAATTGTTCTAACTGTCAGGAAGTTTCTCCTTAGTTCTAGGTTGCTTCTCTCCTTGCTTAGTTTCCACCCGTTGCTTCTTGTCCTGCCTTCAGGCGCTTTGGAAAATAGCTTGACACCCGCTGTTGAATTCTTCTAATTTAGGGAACTAATAGAAAAATAACCTAAAACTAATTCAGAAACTGAATTATTTATTGAAAAAAAACAACCCAATAGCATTCCATTCCTTTAGCTAATTTCTGTTCCACTAATCTGCAACATTACAAATAAAAATAAATTGGGGATTGTCTGTATTTTTGTATGAATACTCTATTTTTTCATGAGATACTTTGGGAGCAGACTTATGTACTGCTGTATGATGGTAAAATAATACCAAAATTACTTGTTATTTTAAGAACATTTGATCAATTCTCACAAATACATAGACACGCTGGGAATCTGCTGCCATTTCTGTGTATGATTGTAGTAGAATCTTCTCTAGGTTATTAATGCATAAGGAGGCATTAATAGAGTTTCAGAAGAGGCAATTCTTCTGAATTCATACCAATGATGCTCTTCCCCTTTGAAGTAAGCAGTGTTCTAGTTTCAGTTAAGAAGTTAATGGGGTAAAAAGAAAGAGAGAATGTATAGCTAATCTAGTTTATGCCAATGTAATTCATTAAACTTCTCTATAATTTTCTATTCTTCCTAAATATATTCAACAGAAAAGGAAAACTAAAATCTTAGGATAGAAACAAACATTCAGAACATTCAGTAGAAGAAAAGTTAATAAGAAATAAAAATGGATTGGGGAACAATAACCAGTTTGGTAGATCTAACATAGATAGTTACATAATAAGATTTTATCATATATGCACATCACAATATCATTTATTTATTTATTTAAAAAACCCCACAATAACTGAATTTGGATTAAATTCAAGGGTGATCTTTGAATTCTGGATGTGGATTTTCTTCTACGTAATTCAAAATGGGACACTTTATTTCAGCATTTGCTTGAGTTGAGTGGCATTGTTTGGATTTATTTTAATAAAAAGGAATTCAGCCCTATCCTGGTGTGATCAGCAGGGTTTGAAGATATTTTTCTATGTTATTTTTTAAAAAAGTGTTCATGGGTATTTTATTATCTTCTCAGACCATTTCCCCCATATAACACACAAATGTTAGAGGGGGTCTACACTAAAGTTTTATCACAGCTCTGGACTTTTTAAACAATGCAGACTCCCCATGCAAGCACCATTACAACAAAGCCACCATTAATCTTGATCCAGAACCTGAGTTGTAAATGCCGAAAAGACACCACTTCCATTAATTACCCTTCGCATCAAGCCACAAATGATCAAATGCCACATATCAGTTTTAATTGGCTATCGATCTCGTCTTCTATTCCCTGTGGTCAGATAGTGATGTCTTTGGGATTTATTGCATGCCTCTGGTTTCGCTCAGCAGTCAACAGCTCTCAGATCATCGTTTCCTGCAATTCCCATCTTGAGACAGATTATGAGTTATTCCAAGACAGATCATTTGTCCAAGTAGTTCCATGAATGGCAGTGGCTCTCCAAGTGGGACACTTTCCCAGCCTAGTCTGGAGAAGGTAACAACTGAATCTGGATATTATTATTTTTTTGCATGTACACTAACATTATTGCTCTGGATTGGTCCTTCCATTAGATAGAATGAGGCTGTCAACTTCTTTTTTGTTCTAAGTTGCCACATAGATGGGGGGGAGGGGGGAAGTAGTATTGCTCTTTGTATTGCTAGACAAAACACCGAGCAGGGAACCAACAGAGGTAACCAACTCAAGCAGTGCAGCTCTACAATTTTTCCTCCTGAGCCTGGTTGACCAAGAACTTCTCTCTGAGGAAAGGGTAGGCTGCTCATAACAAAGTACCTCTAAGGAAGCCTGCCTTTTCCCAAACTTCCATGCAACGATGTAGCTGCTTTAAGAGTTGCATTAATTTTAAGGAGACAATTTCTTAAAGCAGAAGTCTGGAAGAAAGGCTGCTTTAATAAGCACAAGAAACTAAATTGGTACAGTGGGTCCCGGTCACTCTTGCTGGCAACCCAAGGGGTCCCTGACCAGTTCATGCCTGTTTCTTTTTGTTTCCTGGGTAGAGGGGCAAAGCCGTGGGCTGCTATCACTCCTCGTTCTTATTTTCCTGTTATTTATTTATTTTATTAAATATAAATGCTGCCCATCTCACTATCCAAAGCAACTCTGGGCAAATTACAATACATTTCTTATTTTCTATGAATGCTTATAAGGCTGAGATTCAATCCAAAGGCAATCATGGAAATACAAATGATGTCTGAAGTGGCTGTTTTCCTTGCCAGCACGCCACCTTGCTTTTTAATTAAAACAATCTGCAGCAATTAAACAATAAGAACAACCAAAACTTGGAGCATGGGTGTAGCATTCTCCAAGACTGATTACCCATGACCCCATTTAGGGACCTCATCACTAGAAAGCTCAGGTCTCCCTTGATTCCATTCGTCTATATGAGGGAAAGGAAAACCTCATTTGCTCAACCTGACAACTTATTTACTTCTATTCTGAGTCAGGGCTGCCTAATTGCCTTATTGCCAGAAGCAGGCAATTGTTTCTGATGGCAGAAAACTTCTGTCTTCTATTAATCTCCCAGTCCTGTCAACCCAACTACAGGGTTAATTTATGATCCAGCTCTCAAATACTGTATGCTTTACTGGGTTATGCCACCTTGAGTGCTCCTTCCCCCTTGAGATAGCATGCTTCAGTTTCTGGAAGCATGTCGTAAGACCAATAATCAACTGACTACTTTGCTGAAGAAGGAACAGCCAGGATTAGGTTACAGACTAGGTTACTGGGATTATTTGGGAGCTGAAGATGAAGCTCTTCTGCTTCAGATGGCAGGGAAAACGGTGAATCAATGCATCACTACATCTTTTTTAAATAAAGAAAATACAGGGAAAAGAAGGATGCTTGGGGGGGGGAAGTCATTAAGAATAATTCTGTCAGGTTTTGACTTCTATTAGCAAGGCAAAAATTAAAGCTATCTTGCTATTTGGGCATTCCTCACTAAGAGAGGGGAGGTCTAAAAACACAGCAAAGGAACAAAGTATTATTTCTATTGCTGTTTGTTATCCCCTGGCTGTTCAGTGTATGAATTTTGATTCTTGGTATACATACATTCGATTTAACTTTGCATACATACATGTTATATGGTATATATATCAAATAGATACATTTTACATTGATAGCAAGACCTGTCCTTAAGGAGGAAAGCAACTGACCATTGCTTTCAAGTAGAGAAAGGCAGAGAGTGCAACAGAAGTACGATGGGAGGATGTGGATGCTCACAGACTGAATACCTTGCAAAGTGCCACCAGAGTATTTGAGACCAGACTGGAATTTCTTAAAATGGCTTAGATTCAGCAGAGAGACCTGTCAGGACAGTAACAAAGAGGAGAGCCTTGTGGAGGGATCTTTATAGATGTTCCTCCCAGCCTTTCTGGAAGGGGTTTTGGTGAAATGTCCCTATAAAGAATGAGAGAACCAACCAAGAACTAAGGAGAAATTTCCTAAAAGTTAGAGCAATTATTCAGTGGAAGAGCTTGCCTCCACGTTGTGGGTGCTACATCGCTGGAGGTTTTCAAGAAGAGACTAGACGACTATTTGATTAGGATGGTATAAGGTCTCCTGCCTTGAAGAGAGGATTGGACTTGAAGACCTCCAAAATACTTTTCCAACTCTGTTATTCTATTAATTAATCAGTGGAACGACTTGCCTCCAGAAATTGTAGATGCTCCATCACTGGAGGTTTTCAAGAAGAGATTGGACAGCCATTTTGCCAGAACAGTATAGGGACTCCTGCTTGAGCAGGGGGTTGGAGTAGAAGACTTCCGAAGCCCCTTCCAACTCTGTTATTCTGAAGCCAGTATGAGCCTACAGAACAGCAGCTTAAATGGTAAATATGGATATAATCTAAAAATGGAATATAGTGGTACAATTGTCAGAAGCATTTGCCTGAGGATATCTGTGACGGGCATGGTTTGTAGAGAGGAAGATCTATTTCCCGACTTTGCTCATTAGGGACAAATTGGCTATACTGAGAAGGATCTTTGCTCTTTACAGTTCATGCCTGTGACAGGCACTCTAGGGCAGGTCCTTGTGACAACTGCACCAACTGCATTCCAACATATCTTCTTCCTTCAAAAAGATCCCTGTGCTTAACTTTCTTTCCATACAATTTCCTCTTAAGCGTATCACAAATTGAGTGAGCCAGTATGTAAGCTTTCATCCAGCAATCTTCTTTCACAAAAGGTCCTCACCTGGGGTGGTTCCATGATGTGCCACAATTTTTCACTGTACACTTTGTTATTTAAGATGATGTATTTTAGAGAGAGAAAAAATGCCTTTCTATTTCATGCACTATTTGCTCCAAACGTATTTACAGGCATTTCCTTCCCAATCTGTTGCTGCTTGTGGATGGAGAGAACAGACATTTATTTCCATTACTAAGGCAACAAGGAAATCACTCACTTTCCATAATTTTCTACTTTGAGTGACAGGACCCAGTTGGATGTGCATTTTGCTGCACAGAAAGGTTAGCTTGTCACGTGGGAAGCCTCTCTCATACAGGGTTCCCTTGTTCTCGTGCTCAGGATAACCCCAAGTACACGATGCAGGCATGTGAGCAGCTAAGAGTTTTCTAGTTGTAGCAGACTGCACACGGGAGTCTGCAACTCTGCCTGCTTTTGTCGATATCGTGAAAGCAGTGTCGTGATTCATGCTTACCATTTTTTTCACATGTGTGTGCAAGATCACTACACAAAGGACTAGGTCTTGGGTTGCAGTAGTACAATGCTGCTTTCGTCAGACAGTTTGACTCCCATCTCCATCCTAAGGTCACTGCTGAGCCTTCTATGTCCTGCATCTCATCTCTTGGATGTCCTGAGATTACTCTAAGAAAGTAGGTTACCTGTTATATGCTCAGACAGCATCACAATCATTTCCTAGGTCTTCCTAATGTTGGCATGAAGCAACAGTCCTGCTGACCAAATGAAATTGTGTATAATGCTTGAGGCTTTCTATATCCCAAATTCCTCTCCTTTTTGTATACTGTATAAAGGTAAAAAAAAATATTCGAAAATGCATGTCCCAAATCATGACAGTATGACAGCAGCACACTTCCACAGTTCTCTAACATTGCTATTATTATTTTTTTGTATGCTAGCACTTAGCCTTGATAATTACAGTTCCAAACTTCTTTGTCCATTGGGAAATAGCAACACATATTTTATAGTTCCTGAAATTAAAAGCAGAAGCAATGAACTATACCTTCAAATTAAAATACCTTGCCAGGAGGATTTCTTTTCTGGCAAGTGTAAATGGAACAGAATCTCGGGGTGATTTTTTTTCTTAATATAATGTCTTATCCAGTGCTTTTTTTGTAAAAAAAAAAAAAAGGTGCCAGAACCTACCCTACAAGGTTCCATCCAAAAAAGGTGCAGGAACTCCATTCTGGGTGTTCTATGACAAAAAAAGCCCTGGTCTTATCTATCAACAGCTTGTGATATTTTTTTTTTTAAAAATCAGCAAATAATTTTTTGCTGCCTTTCTGTGCCAGATAAAACTTTAGTGCATGATCCAATTTTCAATGCTCTTCAGAAAACACATAAAGGTTGCAATCAAATGAAGCGGAAATTAAGAAATCACGCCCAATTCTTAAATGCAATCAAAACATACCTATTTTCTGCCCCCCTCCAATTAAGGACTGGCTTATTTTGCTCCTATGGCATCCAACTCATGGATGAAAGGAGAATGTTTACTTCCTGCTGATAGATGAGCTAACCAGCTGCTTCCAGCCTTTCCTTCTTTATCAAAGTTATGTTAATCATGTAACTTCCTGACAGCCACTAGCTACCCACTTACTTCCTCTGTGTTCCTATCAGCAATCAAACACATAAACACTACAGTTTTGCCTCTTTCCATTCCCTGAGAACCACTGGAAAAAGCTCCTCCTCCTCCTCAAGACTGCCATGCTGCCTAATGGGCACATCACCTCAAACAGTCTGTGATGGGCAGCAGATGGAGGAGAAAACTGTGGGTTGTGCGGACTGCATGATATCCCCCCAAAATTAATCTCATTTGCCAACATTGCAAGAAGACTCAACTGTATGCTAAATCAGCTTTTATACATGTGATAGGAGGTAATACCATCTTATGTGTTGTCTCTTGGGATTCTGTGGTTGCACAAAGTGTTAGTTGGCCTTGCCTTTTGCTGTGGCTTTCTTAATGAAGAGCCACAATGGCGCAGTGGTTAGAATGAAGTGTTGCAGGCTGACTCTGCCCACAGCCTGGAGTTCATTCCTGATAGGGCTCAAGGTTGAATCAGACTGCCATCCTTGCCAGGTCAGTAAAATGAGAATTCAGATTGTTGGGGGCAACATGTTGATATTGTAAACTGTCCAGAGAGTGCTGTAAAACACCATGGGATGGTATATAAGTTTAAGTGCTATTGCTACTGCTAGTAATTCCATGACCTCTAGGCTCCCAAAAAGAAAGATGGTTGTTAGTTACTAGCTTGCAACAAAATGGTTAGATACATGCACTATACTAACTTAAATGTGCTTTGTTTCAGTTCACCATGCTATACATACAGTCCTCATTTAATGACCGGTTGCCATTCAAAGTTACAAAGCTTGTATAATGTGAGATGAATGATGCAATGTTAGGAATGACTCAGCAGGAGTATGTATCCCTTTAAGAACTTGAGTATAAAAGGGAAGGCCTTGCTGGAGTCTTTCTCTCTCGTCCATTTCCTGTGTATTGTATTCAGTTTGCTGTGTATTGGAGTTTGCTGTATTATCACATGTATGTATTTTGCTCCTAGAGTATATTTGTAGATAGTGTAATATAAACCACCATTTAATACAAACCATTGTTTGCTGTATTTACTCCTGGGTTACCTCAGCACAATAAGACTGTGCATGCTCTGACAGGCCTCTCCAGAGTTACTTAGGACACTTTTTCAAGGGCCACCTCTCCAATTACATGATTGCATTTTGGACACTTGGAAAACAGTTTGGCCATTTACAGCAAACACATAATTTTTGGCATTTTTCGCTGGTTCCTTCTGATTTCCAGCAAAAAAACAGACACGGAGGAAAACAAACCCGTTTAATGACCATGGCATTGGCTTCATGACCACCGCAAAAGAGGTCATAAAATCAGGCACAGTCATATGATGATCTGCTTAATGACCACCACAATTTACGACCGCAATTCTGTGCTCAATTACGGTTATAAGTCAAGAACTACCTGTAACGTGTGAACCCAGTCATTCAGTTCAAATGGTATTAACCACCATACATAAAAAAGGAATGTTAACAAACCTAGTGACCCCAACCCTACAGTTAAATTTCTCTTTTGCAGAAAACCAAAAGCAGAGAGAGGTGTGTTCCTGCACAGAGGAGGTACAATAATCTTAGGAATCAGAATAGGCTGCACTTCAGTTATGCCACCCGGGACAATATCAGAACTTGCACTTGTAAGATGTTGAAGGAATAAAACGAAAGCTCTCCTTAACCAGCATTGCAGAATAGAGCAGAATTTGATTTCCAGCATCAAATATTATTGGATTCATTCTGACTTTTATAAACATTCTCATGTCTAAAAGTTAAAAAGTACATTCTCCCCAAACGAAGCAAATGTATTTAAGCTTTTCTGTATATAAAGATAGGAGCATAAACGAGAATAGCCACCATTTTGAATCTTAACTATTTCATATCTTATTTTATGGAGTTTAACAGAGAAACTATAGGCTATTTCAACCACTAGGGACTACCCACTTTGATTCTGAATTAATACATTTATGTTTAATCTCATTCTGGGGAAGATTTTTAAATGGTTTACAAAGGTTGACAAGAGCTACCATGTAGCAGAGGAGTTTGTTAGTCTACTTTAATTCACATGTTTTAGTTAGCTCTTAACCACCTTAATTTCTACTTTCTCCTTTAAGCCCTGTCAAGAAGATAAATAGCAATTGCTCTCCCCAGGGACATTTTAGAGTCAAACCCCATTGGCTACTTGCCATACTTTGAGAGATTCATTCACCCACCTATACAGACAATATCCATGAAGCCATACATCCCATAACAGATCTGGAAGAGCAGGTCTTGCCGCTGCCACTTAGCAGATGGACTGAAAGTTGACCAGATAAGCCACGAGATACTGGCAATAAGAAAAAGGGACCCCAAGATGGCTGCTGCTATCTGAACTTTTTCGATGACGGTCAGAGAAATGGTCTGCCACTGCGTAAGGCCCCAGGCAACAGGAAGGCAGCAACAAACAAGCCAGGAAGAAAAAGAGAGATAAATGGAATTAATTCCTGATTTATAGGCACCAAATCACGCTAATTAACATCCAATAACATTTCCACATGGATTTTTTACAAGATTGTAGCAGCAATTTAAACAAAATGGACTTCATTGTTATTCAGTAGTTCCCAGAAGAAAGAGCAATTCTGAATTTGCGACAGCATCTGGAAAAAGGCAGTATTAATTCCTGCCCTGGTTATCCCTCCAGCGTTAGTGCTCCCTGTCCTGTCATTTTTCTACACTTCTATCCGGCTGCATTCTTAAGGGTTGGTTAGGAATTAGTTGAACTCCATTGTTTTAAAAAAGACTAAAAAGACTACTAAAACATGAAATGTTAATTTTGATAATAATAGCGATGATTTTGTTGCATTATATTCAAATATATCTTGGTTTTCATACTTCTTTTGTGTCACCTTGATATCCCAGCATTAAGCAATGGTTAAAACTATTTTTTACTGAACAAATATACTGTAAATTAGAGGAAATAAAATAGCATTTGGGACAATCCCTGGAGATCAGATTAGTCCTGACCCTGTTGGCTTTTGCAAGGCCCTGAAGACACGGCTCTGTTCCTGGGCCAGCGGGGTTCAAAATGTCTGTTAAAGCCTGTGAATTAATTAATCCATCTTCATGAATTTTAAAAAATCTGATCTATTTTTGTTGGCTTTTTGCTGTTTTATTTAATTATTGTTAGTTATCCAGAGTCATTTGTTTGAGATGGTAGCTATATCAATTGCACGCATGAATAAATAAAATGAAGTTTTTTTTCATTAGCTCATCTATCAACATCTGTGATATTTAATTCTGAAAAATGAGAAGAAGAAATCTGCTTCTTGGGTATTTTGGAGAAATCCTACAGTCCAAACATACCATGAAAGGATTCATTAACACAGGAAAAAAAACCATATCCCTGTTTTGGAATACTAATAAGGTAACATTTGTTTTAAAAAAATAACCAAAGTAGTAGGCTGAAACAGTAGCACTTTCTCTGATGACCTTCGGCTTCTTGCCAAATTTATCACTCTCTCATAAACTGCCTCTTTTTGCTTATGTTTCATTTAGTTTGGAGCCTGCAGGAGTCATTATCTGGTCTTTGTCCTGATTTTTTTTTAAATAGAATTGTTACATGTATTACAATTAAAATCAAGATTCTTAATTACCTCTTCCTCATTCTGCTAGACACAATCACAAGATAGGTGGTAAAAAAATCTCCCTTTCTCTCCCCATCTTTCTGCTACAACCTCCATATTTGAGCTGCAGATGGCAGCAAAGTGATAAGAATAGCCTCACTTATTGCTGCCACCCAGTGGTCACCTGAATGAATGCAGGTTAGATCTTGTATCTCTACAATATTTCCAATCTTGAGACAACTTCAGGGCAAAGTCAATGGGGCAGGGAATGTGGCAAGTCTCCTGGTTTTCCTGCACTCATCCATGCTCTCCACCTCATGACTTTACTGCACTTGACCTTGCGGCACCCTTCTTCCTACCTCCCCTCCTACCCATGGTATTCCTACACTCCTTACCTGGCACTCCCATCACTTTCTGCTTAACAACCTCCATGTCCTGGGGGTTACAACAGTACTGGAATTCTCTTGCTAAGCAATGCAGTTGTATAACATCACATTTTACAATTGCATCACTTAGGAATGGCAATCCTTGTCCCAACTGCCATCGTAACCCAAGGACTACCTGTATCTTAAATGTTTCCTATTAAGCTAACATACAAGGAAGATAACTTTGAACTTACAACTCAGGAGTCATTCTCCTTTTCTTTCAGTGTATTCTGTTTATTCATTTATTCCATTTTCATAGCATATGGTGTGCTCCTTTGCTCCTTATTTTTCATCCCAACAGTAAACCGAGTTGGGTGATAGCCTTATAATCATGTGACATTACATTTCTCTTTAAAATTTCTCTCTATCCATAATCTTCAAGGTGCAGTGAAATCTGGTTTTAGTATTTTTCTAACAATGCCGCTTTGATTTTCTTGAATTCTGTCATTTCTTACCAGTTCCTTGAATTCAATAATTTATTTCATTGTAAAAAAAAATTCCAAGACAACAAATCCATGGTTAGAAGTTTTATTAAAACAACACTTAGGGAACCCTGATCTAGGTTATATGAAACAATTACGATCCTTGCATTTGACTCTGTTGAAAATAATGTTCATGTGCCTTGTCTTCTGCTTATTCTAATTATATGAGCAGAGAACATAGAATCCTAGTGGCTGGAAGGGACCTCAGAGGTCTTTTAGTTCCAGAGTTTATAGGATTTTTGGAGCATTCTCCCTCCAGAGAGAGAGGGGGAGAGGGAGGGAGGGAGAGAGAGGGAGGGAGGGAGGGAGGGAGAGGGAGATGAGTAGATCTCAACTTACAATAGAGTGACACTTACCGCTGTTGCAGCATCCCCATGGTCACGTGATCAAAATTCAGACATTTGGTAACTGACTCATATTTATGACGGTTACAGTGTCCTCAGGTCATGTAATCTCCTTTTGCAACCTTTTTACAAGTAAGGTCAGCGGGGAAGCCAGATTCACTTAACAACCGGGTTACTAACATAACACCTGCAGTGATGCACTTAACAACTGTGACAAGAAAAGTCACAAAACGGAGAAAACTCACTTAACAAATGTCTCACTTAGCACAGAATTTTGGGCTCAGTTGTAGTTCCAAGTTGAGGACTACCTGCGTTACATTTTGTGAGCTTTTCCTTAGGTTGTTTCATTCTAAATTGTCCCCTAAGCCTTGCTCATTCCCCCTCTTGTTTCCAATGAATGTTGAATGCATAGAATCATTCTTTGACTCTTTGGCACACGTCTGGACCCAGGAATAACCTTTTGTTCTTTCATGAGCCTCCCGGTCTGTTATGCAGATACACAGATAGCTTGGTGATTAAGATTACGTTTTGATTAGTTCCACCAGAGAGAAATGCAAGAACATTACCTGTCTCACAGAGGTGAGAGGTTTTTTTTATAGCCATTTGGGCTAGAAAATGCTCATTTAATTTGAGCATTTCAAGTTAAATGGCCACATCACTGAAGTAAGCGGGAATTTTCCCAATATGCTTTGCCTCGTGTGCTACATGGCTATACAAGGCTACTGGGAAATGAAGATTTCTTAAAACATTATGAAGTTTCCTTGGAAATCACTGTGGAACCCGTACAATTGGTTTTATTGGGAGTAGGTAGGAGGGGGGTAATCGTTTTTTAAGTGGAAGCAATGTGCATTGCGGTAACCCAAACTAATTTTTATCTCAAGCTGGGTATGTTTACAGCTTGCTATAATATCTCAAGCAAAACCAATTTCCGAGACTGAATTGGTACATTTCAAAATACAAGCAAGTATTATTTTGATCCTAACCAGTGGAGCCTAGAAAAGGGCATTGAGATCATATTAAACCCTACTGTTATTTTTGCTGGTTTAGAATACTGGTAGGATGACAAAAAAAGATATTATGACATCTTAGAAGCTAACCTTTGAATAATGACATATATAGATTGAAACAATCTAATGCCTATTTCCTTCCCACCATCTAAATTCTAATGTATGGTGTTTTTTTTTGTGTAATTTGGCAGGTTTCCAAGGTCCCTTCCAACTTTATTATTATTATTATTATTATTATTATTATTATTATTATTATTATTATTATTATTATTATTCTCAAAAGTCATCATTATACAGCAAAGAACAGGGCTAAAAAACAAAACGTTCACACACTACTCTAAAACTGAAAAACGTTGCACAAAACTCCTGGTACCCACCAATCAGAAATGTGCAAACTGTATTTCACGCATGTGGCAACTTCAGCTACAAATGCAATTTAATTCTATTGAATATGTCAAAATAGTTACAAGGACTTTCTCTGTTTTAAAAAAGCCTTTCAACACAATGTCATCAACAGTTATCCAATTCTTTCAAATTTCACCCATTCAGATTTTGTCCCCTCAGAAAGACTGATGATGCATATTTATAGGAATGCTTAAGTTTATATTGCCTCCTTCTGGCACTAAAACGCTGCTTGGGCAGCTAATAACAACAATCAGTAAAATATGGGGAGCAAGAAGAAAGAAAAGCAGTAAAAATCAAGCAGCTGAAAGAAGGCATTAAATGAATATTATATTTCCTATAAAACAAATAACTTCTGGAAGACAAAGAACAAAGTCTCTTTGGGAAGACACCAGGATTACCCAAGAAGACAAGATAGAGAACTTCCAAAATACTGAGTAACCCTTCACGGTATTTTTAAATAAGCTTCAGTGCATTTTCTTCATTGTCCCCTCTGATATTCTGCAAATGCCATTTTTTCTTCTTTAACTATTCCATACCCACCTATTTGCCTCGGTAAGTAGGTCTATCAATATTACTGCATGGGTGAAGGGCATGATTCTTTCTCATTATTTTTCTGATCTTCCTATCCAGGGTTTTTAGTTCTGCTTGAGTCCAGTCCATTAATCCAGATGTGCATCTAATGACTGAAATTGCTCAGGTGTTAATTGCCTTGATAGTATTGCCTTCCTTGACTTTGGATTTTTTCATTCTCTTGATCTATTCACTTCCAATTTTCTTTCTTGACATTAGTGTCCTTGTTGTTGACAGCTTGAAGGATGCCCAGGTATTTGTAGTGATCATCTTCAACTAGAGTCTTCGTGTTACTTCCAGACGGCGACTTGATTCCTCCAGTTTTCACTGTTTGTTTCTTGTTGAGGGTGGGTGTGGCACATTTGTCCATTGCAATATCTTGGCAGTAGATATGACACTGCTGAGCAGCAATTCTATTTCATATGAGTTTTTTTTTTACACAGCTTTATATTGTCCATGTAAAGGAGGTGTGATAGCCTGGCAGACACGTTTGATTGCCATGGCCTGATTGTTCAACACTGTTAACAGAAGAATCATTACAATGACAACCAATGTTAGTGGTAGTGAATCTATTATTATTAATCACACTGATGAAATTTTGTTGCCAGATTTCAACAGTATGATCTCAAGATGCTGCCCTCCTGAAACTCCTGGTAAATCCATTTCTGTTAACCCCACCACTAGGCTTCTCATACGGTGTGGGCCAAGTTAAATAATGAAACCTTCTGGGGATCTCCTAAGATAGTCAGGCCCCGATGTTTGCTCTAGATTTAGCTCTGAGTAGAATGAGAGAATCTTTTAAGCAGTCCAAGATACATTAAGCATTTTTCCAGATCACTAAATCGAGCCCAAACTGAACCACAGAACCACCACACAATTCCAATGAAAAACCTCTTCACCTATTTTCAGCCTCAACTATTTATCTTTCTGTGGAATGGGCTGAACCCGGAGCAGGAACCCCACCACCTTGTCTTTTAGCTTCACTGTATACATTTATCTTTCTGTTTGTGTCTTGTCACCAATAGTGCCCATTGTGGCAATTATTTTATGAAAGGGTATCTTTCATAACAGTGTCATCCAGACTGTTTTCAAACTTATTGAGGTACTAAACAAGGCCCCCAAAAGATCAAGATTGAAGGAGTCAGACACAATCCTTTTATATATTTTTGTTAAATTCTTCTCTCAGGGGGAATGACATTTTAAATCTTTTTCTCTTTGTTTTAAAACTAATTGTTTAGAGCTGTTTATTCTATGGAATTAAGAGAAACAGGGGTGAGGAGAAACAAAGGAAGATTTAGTTTATCCCGTAAATTAAATGTTGATTAAACACTACAATAAACATTATTTGTGAAAAAGAGATTACGGTACATTCATTTGATCTATTGAATATTTGTAGACTTTGGTGTGTGTGTGTGTTATTGATTTTTATTGATCATTTACTCGGGTCTTTAATGGCATTCTAGTTCAAAATGACATATTCCTTATTGGCAATTACATCTGTTCTCATGCAGCTATGTGTTCCTGCATATATTTCCCCTCCATGAGTGATGGTGTGATATAGCACACAGAGATCATATAAGAGAGATGATTTTAAACTGCTGAGATCTGTTGAAGAGACCCCACACAGCCTTCCCACCCACCAGGGGTTATTGTGATGACCCAATACTGACTTCGAACATATGTTTACTTTCAACTCTTTAGAAGAAAAGTGGGATGCAAATATAATTTGTGAAATGCATGCTGCAAATGAGGCAGAGGGCTGCTTCCTTTCATTAAGAATGACAATTTCCAGTTCCTGATACATTAACTTTGAATTCAGCAGAGATTTGTGTTCTGAACAAGTTAAACAGGAATAATATTGCTGAGGCCACTATTTCAAGCAGGAAGGCTGTTGCCTCCACACTGTGTGCCTCAGAACCAAGTGGAGTATGTCTCAGGAGTCTCTGTATTTTAGCTGACTTGCAGATTCTAGTAGATCAAATTGTGCAGTTGCTATAAATTAAATTGGTCAGGACAACACAACGGCAGGCATCCTTTCCACTAGTTCAATTCTGGGTTCTAAGTGAGCTATCTGGTAGTAGCTCATCAGCACGTAGTGCTTAATATTTTGTTTAAATATTAGGAGATTAGCACATTTCACTGTTTATTGCAAACAGAAGAGAGTATCTGTAAGTTTAGGGTTGAGCTTTGGCTTCTGGGTGCTCTCGGGGCTTGGTTGTTTTCTTGCAGACATTTCATTATCCAAACTAGATAATCATCAGTGTCACTAGCAAGTGGGCTTTGCTCTCATTTTATATCGTAGTGGCTAGGATATTCTAGGACAGGGGTCTTCGAACTTGGCCCTTTTATGACTTGTGGACTTCAACTCCCAGAATTCCTCAGTCAGCGTGTCTGGCTGAGGAATTCTGGGAGTTGAAGTCCACAAGTCATAAAAGGGCCAAGTTTGAAGACCCCTGTTCTAGGATATGAATCCTTCATTCTGCTGCCCCTGGCTAAGATCCAGACCTGAATCAGAGTTCTTCTGTACTGTCCGCTAAATGCAAACTGGTAATACTTCAGGAAATGGATTTGGAGAATATGAACAGACGATCCTGCCTTCAACTCACCTCATCACTGCTATCCCAAATGTGGCTCATACTGTTGCTTTCTTGCTTCACTGCAGAAATGCCGTGTTTTGACTTTTGCCACAGTATTTGCTCTGAGCTGAATCTTCCTGAGGCAGAGGTTTGTCCTGCTCCGATTGGCCACCTGCAATGGACAACCCCTTTAGTCCTCAGCTACTGGGCCAGTGGTTCTCAACCTGTGGGTCGGGACCCCATTTGGGGTCGATCGACCATTTCACGGGGGTCGCCAAGCAAGGCTGTCCGCCATTTTTTTTGTCCGCCATTTTTTTCCCCCTTTTCCGGTGGGTGCCTTACCTCCCTTGAGCTGGGCCAGCTGGTGGTCGGCCTGCTCCGTCTCTGCCGCTTTCCAGCTACGCCTCAGCCGGCGCAGGGGGCGGAACCACGCATGTGTGGCGCTCCTGGGCAGGGAAAGTCCTCGCCTTACGACCGGTTGGGTAGTCCTCGCCTTACGACCGGTTTAGTCCTCGACTTACGGCCGGTTTAGTCCTCGACTTACGACCGGTTGGGGTCGCGGCATTAAAAAGGTTGAGAACCACTGTACTGGGCTTTTGGCAGCAAGAGAGTCAGGACTCGACTAGTGTGGCAAAAAGGCACACTAGTCAGAACTCTACTCCTATTTCTTTTACCAACTCCTAATGGCAGGAGAAATAAGGGGAGAGAAGAGGAGGATGGGCCTCTTCTATTTCCTCCACTTCTCTTGCCAGCGTTTTGTGAGACAAAGATGGCGAGAACCATTCTGCCTTCAGCAGCCCATCATTGCTGATGCTCAGACAGAACAGTTTCCAGCATCCAGCATCATCCCAAGCCCGAGGCAGGACCTGAAATCCAGACTTTCCCAACCAGCATGAGCAGATTAGGTTGCGGTGCAGAACAGCTCTCAGTCTCCCCACCATCTCAGCCTCAGGGCCTGATACTGACAATGGAAGGAAATTTTCATAGGCACCAAAAGGGTTCTCTCCCCCCCCCCCCCGTTGCAAACAGCAGATGTTCTGATTCAGACCTGTGCAAGTTAGCAAATGTGAATCTAATTTTGGACTATGTGTCCCCTGAACTGATTAAAGCCACAGTTGACAATCTTGTGGAGGCAAACCTTTTGTGTTTACTTGGCAAAATATTTTATTTTGAAGTCTCTGTTTATTTTTCACCCTGGTCACATTGATGTGTTTTCTAAAAAGTAACTAAAGTAAATGGTCCATTTCTTCACCACACACAGGGCACCATATAATGAAAAAGCCCACATGTGCATAACCAACAGGGCAAATACAGGAAGCAGGGAAAAGCCAAAACAAGAAAAGGAAAAGACTTTGGAATAATCTCTAGTACCTTTACCTGCAGGGGGTTCTTTGTGCTTATGGCAATGACGTGATACTTGTAGTAACACAGCTCACAGCTCCAGCATCCCCTCTCGCTGATCCATTTGATCAGGCAAGGTTGATGTGTACATTTCACTGACCCGTCACACCGACATGGACTCAGCAACTCACCCTGGAAAGAGAACATTACATACTTATGAAAATTCCTTACTGGAATGGCTCCCTCCAGGCACTTTTTTTTTTTCTTATGGGAGTGGTGGATTAAACATTCATTGTAAACTTGTAAATACAGTATATAATGTATAAATGTATAAGAAAGCTAGCTTGGTTGTAGTGGCTAAAGCACCAGGCTACAGACCAGGTTCTAGAACTGCTATAAGCATGAAGTCAGCTTGGTGACCTTTGACCAGTCACTCCCTCTCAGCCCTAAGAAGCAAGCAAAAGCAAACCACTTCCAAAATTCTGCAACGAAAACTCCAGTGATTTGTCCAGGCTGTCACCAGGAGTCAACACTGACTCAAAGGGACAACAATAAACAGTTTAGATATAATGACTGTGTTTATTTACACAAGGAATACTATGCTTAAGGGTCTTTCTCATACTGAAGTGCTACCACCCACCTTTGCATTGGAGGAAACTAGACCAGCACTGTTAGCCTACTAGGACTACCCAATTCTTCCTCACTGCCAATCCTGCAACTTCCCTCCAATGTAATGGATGACAAAACCTACCAGATTTATCCTCCCCCCCCTCAGGCTGCTGTTGGTCAAACTTTGAATAAGGGAGAAAATGCTACTAGGGATGACTTAAATCCGTTTCACTCCTTGGCTGGGGGAGAAGTCAGAGGAAAATTCATGGGTTCATGGCAAGAAATGATATTGCCAAGTTATATTCACCTGAACCTAACCATGCTGTTGTTTCCTGTGCTGTTCCTATTCCTTTTTTTTATTATTGAGTGTAACTACACTTGGTTTCTTTTTCCTTGCAAAGCAAGCATGCAAGATGAGGGACCTGAAATTGAAAGGATCAACAGTGTCCTAACTAGCCATACTTTGAACATTTTCCATGTGACTGCCCAACTGCATAAAGGCAGCAATTAGATTCATAAATATTAGTAAGCCATGATTTAACTATCAATGCCAAGGCTGTAGGCTAAACTGGGAAGTGGAAAAAATTCAAGGAGGAGGAATGGAAAATCACTTCTCTACTGCTGTCAAGAAATTTCCCATGAAATCAACAGCAACTGATCTCAATTTGAAGACACTAAACTGAAAATGGTAAGAGACTGGATTCCCACAGCAGATTAACTCATAGTTTACAAACTGGATTCTGGCAGCATGCTAAGCTCAAACTGAACAAACAGCATGCCACAGTCACTTATAAGTTTTAGACTTCTGAAGAATTGAGCATTATCAATCCTTCCATTGTCCTGGAATTTGGGGAATGTGAGATTATTTATGGGATTCATACAATCAGCTGGGTCAAATTCACTGAAAAGCTCAGCGATACTTCCCAGATACTTAACAAGCACAGTTGAACTAGGCCTTTAGGCTCAAACTCATCTAAAGACTGTTACACACAGAACACAACATAGAAATCTAAGGTTTTTTTTTTTTCAAATAATGGATTGCT
This sequence comes from Protobothrops mucrosquamatus, assembly GCF_001527695.2. NCBI lineage: Eukaryota > Metazoa > Chordata > Lepidosauria > Squamata > Viperidae > Protobothrops > Protobothrops mucrosquamatus. Next base: position 223,277 of record NW_015386330.1, on the reverse strand, counting down.
CTCGATTGACAAAAAGATGCAGTCCCTTCAAATGCCTTTTAGTCTTTTTAACCCACCCCCCTTTCCTCAGTTTAACACACTTTTTGGTTTGTGTTGTTTGGCCTTGGAACTGAATGAGTAGGGGTTGTTGGCATAAATGGCATCTCTGCATTGTAAAATTCTGGCACTAAGCACTTCCCAAGCATAGCATTCAGAAAATCATTTCCATGTGATTAGAAATACCATTTTCTAGAGCAGGGGTGTCAAACTCGCAAAGTCATGTGACGTGTCGTGACGTATCGTGACTTTTTCCCCATTGCCGGAGCTGGGGTGGGCGCAGTTTTGGCATGATGCATCAGGCCCGCGGGCTGGCAGTTTGACATCCCTGTTCTAGAGGTCAACACACTGCATTCTTGTTTTAAAAATAAAATATATTCTTCTAAAATGGTTATTGATGATTCTGTTGCTGATCTCAGACATTGGATAGAAAGACCAGAGGCCTAAGACTAGTTCATTCCCTTCTGCCTCTGATATTATAAGCCTTTTAATATTCACAATTGGCACTGCCATCTCTGTCTTTGTTTAGGCAAATCTAATTTCTTACCTTTAACTTTCTAGATCAGTTTTCTCAACTTTAACCATTTTAAGATGTGTGGACTTCAACTCATTGAACACTCCAGCCAGCAAAACCTAATCTCTTACCCACTAATTCTCTTGAGCGGTTTTTTGCAACCTTAGCAGTCTTGGTTGGAGTATTCTGGGAGTTGAAGTCCACACATAATAAAAGAGTTAAAGTTGAGAAACACTGTTCTAGAGGCTCACCTATTCTGTATAACATGGAAACCAGTGAATGTTATTATACAGTTAACTACATCAGACTATTCAGACCAGTGAGCTGAACCATACTGAACAGGGAACAGACTGCCATCTTCAGTCACAGCCGACAGCTCTGGAAAATTATCTGCTGTAATATAAATAATGGCAATCAATTCAGCTGGGAGATAATTTGCTGAGAAATATATTATTAGGGTGCTATTTTCCGGTACTGAACTCTCACCCCTTCGGGCTATTTGATTAACTGACTTAAAATGCTCAGACTCTGCCTTTCCAAATTTGTACTGTACATGGCTGCTTGCAAATATTAGATACATAGAGAAAAGAGGCAACTGATTTACTCTTTCAGTGTTTTCAGCTTGATAGCCAAAATCTCTTGCACGTGGAAAACACATAATATGACTGCAAGAGGGAGGAAGAGAGACCGAATTCTTGAGAAAGACTCTTCATAGAACTTAGATACAGCCCCCAGATTTACACAGGGGACAAAATGTAAGTCCAATGTCTGGCAATCTTCAGTATCTTCTATTGTCCTTTCAAACCTGTGAGAACGAATGTGGCGGCTGCATCAGAAAATCAGCCAAAGCTGCTTGGCATTTAACTGAGATTACCCTCAAGAAATGCCATTAGTATCCATTGCACAGTTCCAAATTACAACCAAGCTATAATGAGAAACGGTAAATTTTGCCATTCCTGGTCATATAAACTCAAATGCTCAGTGATGAATGGTTCTTGCCATCTGAGACTAAATGCACCAATTTGTGCATCAGAGATCCAGCATGGGAATGAAGTAGGTTATATTTTCTTCAGCATGGTCCACCCAGTCAGATGAGTTTGTTACTATCTACCATCTAACTCCATCCATAGTAGCACTAGTCTAAATGAACTGCTAGGGAGCAGACCACTCGGGAAAGTAACGGAAGTTCAAAAATGATTCCTACGTGACTATGTAACCTGAGATTATGTGGGAGTATTTGCAAAGGTGAATAGAGTAGGGGCAATTCATTTGAAAAGAGCCACTGAATGTGTTGGCTGGAGATACAGTATGTGTACATGTGTGTATATATCTGAACATCTATACATGCAACCCAACAATTCCAGTGAATGCTGTTAAGCTAAATAGTTAAACTGCTGGGTACAGGAAATGGTAGATGAATATGAATAGAGATTTTGGAAAGAGAGGGGAAGCTTTTCCTAGGTCTATTGATTCTAGATTAATAGACCCCAGCCCCTAAAGGTTATTCATGGCTGGGAGGAACAGAATGAGAAAAACAGGCCAGTTTTGATGTGATGGCTGAGAGCCATCTGAGCAAGATATCTAAGATCCCTACTATAAGTTGAGAAGAATAGGAAAGAAGAAGAAGAAAGGAAGGTTATTTGAAAACAGCAGCCCCTCCCCTTGGCTGGCAAAAAGGCTATGTGTGAGCAAGAGGTAAAGGTACCTTTCTAGAGGTAACGGCAAGAGGCTCTGAGCAAATAATTCTGGTTCAACAATTCAAGTCAGAGGAGTTGGAAATTCAACCTGTGAAGGAACTGCCCATGGATTTGGCTGGGGGAGAAGTGGAAAGAAGGCCTAGTCAAGAAAATAATCAGAAGAGAACAGTTATGTGACACAGGTCCAATTACCGTGAGTGCATTTAACAGAGTTGGGAGAGCTGGATAGCTTCAACATGTACTGGGTTTTTGAAATGTCTGAATCTTTTGGGGGGCTATTCAATATACTGTGTGTAGGAGAGAGACTAGCCAAGCCAGGGGGAGGAATCAAACAGGACATATTCTAGAATCCCTATGTGGACACAAAAGGGTGAAGTCTGACCTCCCCCCTCCCGCCGAATGCCATTGAACCTTACCTAGTTTCACCCAGGTGCAAACCATCAATCTGAGAAGATAATGGGTATAGGCTTGAGCAATAAAGCAGCTAACTGAACTCTTCAAGTGTGGGTCTGGTTGTTTGTGCCTGACACCGTGTGTGAGAAGAGGACCAGCTCTGAGCATTGAATTCAAACATTCAGCATGGTTTTAGAGCTCTTCTTATGCCTGTTCCTATCTTTGTATCCTTTTCTTAATGATAAAAATAAAAACTGTAAGAAGTTCACAACTAGTCGTATGATATTTTTTTCTCTTCATGAATGCCCCAGGGAGAGGGGTAAACCTTCCTTCTGCTCGAAGATTTAGCAGTGGGCTTGATACGAATAAATCGTGTAAGAACTGAAAAAGACTCTGTTTAGGGGAGTCTTTGAAAGAATTCAGCTTTCAAATACAGAACTCGCTTCTGCATTACACCTAGGAGGTGGTGGTAGGAAGCTGCACATACCCAACAATTATTTAAAACTTAGTTTGATGCCCTTCAAATAAAGATCTCTTACTTAATTCAGAGATGCTCAGGTTATTTTCCCTTCTCATGCCAAGATAGCCAATGCCCAGGGTGCGTCACCCGACTGAAACTTCATTAATGCACATGAAACTCTGAGGAATTCTGAAGGAATCAAAACTCAGACTTGAGCCAAGGTTCAGACAGTCCCAATAACACTATCTATCACCCGAAGTAATTTTTCACCTCTCTAATTTATTGGCAATGGTGTTTCGTCATCTGCAAGCAGCATGTGTCTTCATGGTTCAGCGTAAACACTGTAACGGTCTACAGAGCAGAAGTACCATCAGGCAAGCCAAGCAATTTTGCTTAAATGAATATGAGGAGAAACGTAAACCAGATCATAAGGAAGAGGCACAGCGTGACTTTCTCAGCTGTTGCGATTACTCTGCTGTGAAAAGAAATGAGAAACCTTTCTAAAGTTTTGCATTCCTAGAGTCTCCTGCACACAAAGAGTGGCCTCTTGTTATCAATAAGGAAAAGAAGGCCAAATAGGGGAAAGGGCTTGCACAGTATTTGCCTCTGCTCATTAAAATATTTGGATGCACATTTAGAATTAAGAACTGTACAGTGCAGTAGTTCAAATGGAATGCAAGACCTTTCACCATAGTAAGGAAGGCTGTATCCTTGCACTGCGTTTTGGCAGCAGACACACTGGCAAAAGAGAAAGGGGACCTGGTAGACCTGTGGGAAGAATAGGCTTAGCAAATGCCCCCCCCCCCTTATGCCAGGTGTTGGCATTCTCTGGATGGATAGCTGAGAATTGCTTTCCAATGAGTATAGTGCAAAGGATGGGATGCCAGTATGTGCCAGTTGTGCATATGGAACTATATATGTGCACAAACAGATCTCAGGTTATTTGGATTTCCTCCAGAGTTCAATTAAGAGATATGAACCATCAGCAGTCTTGGTAAGTCTCTATACTGGCCAACATTTTATGATCAGCTTCATTGAAAGCTTTTAAATGGCTTGCAATAAATTCCCAGTGAAGCACAATAAACAACCAAGGTAGCACTGCCCATTTTAAAGCCATGGTTCATAGATCATTTTAAAGAACTAGATACTGATGTCTGACTTCAGAGCAAAATATTAATTCTTTTGCCAGAATTGAAACCCTGGGCTTAGTTCTCTTTCACTAATTTTTTTCCTTACTCTCTTGAGCATTGAAGAGTTTCCATAGCTCATTCTACAACTGATATCCCTTTGCCCGTTCACAGTTTATATGCTATAATTGTTCCTATTTCAAAGCCTGGTCCAAAAATGAACTTGCTGTTAAAAAAAAAGCATGAGCTTTTCTATCTGGGGGCTTTGTGATAGAACTTGGATCCTTGCTGGGTTTATGTCTTTGGTTACTCCAAGAGAATTTCCAATTATTTCAGCAAAGAAAAAAGTCTTATGCACCTTTAAATTTAATAATTCTGTTGCATTATAAAATGTTTTGTGATTTAAAGCCAACAGTATTTTAGAACCAAAGAAGTGTCCTAACCTGCTGAATATGCACCATATACTGATTGGATAAAGAGAGGAGTAAATAGGCAGGGAGATATTTTACAGTTTCTACACAGTGAAATTGATGCAGAGAAAGTTCCTGAGTTTTATGCCCAAAGCTTTGATAAATGGTTTGATGGATTTATCTCAAGTACAAAAAAGCCCCAGAAAACCCTGTGATTTGTGGTAGTGGGATGGAACAACAAAGCCTTGAGCTAGGAATAAAACGTAATGAGTAGCTTTAATGATCTCCACAATGTATGAAAATCCATGCTGACTTTATAAAGAATGGCAAGTGGAAACGGGCCATTTTCTATGCTAAAAATATAACAATATGGTCTCTTACAACACTTTTTTCTGCTGCCTGTAACCGTTTAATTAATAAAGTATCGTCACTGAAAGTATTTGGGGATAAATGTAGGATTTTGCCCACTTGCATCTAACCAAAGTACAAACATGTCTTGACAAAATCTTTCTTCTGCATATATCCTAATGTCATGGTCTGTGGGAATGATTTTGGGAGGCAGGAGGAAGACCTGTAGCCTGAACAGCCATCATGCAAAAGTTATCTCAGCCTGCAGAAGGAAAAGGGATATGAGAAGTGACTCAGAAGAGATCTGGTTGTTTTCTTGCAGACGTTTCATTACCCAGACTAGATAACCTCATCAGTGCTACCTGATGATGCCATAGCACCAATGAGGTTACCTAGTCGGGATAATGAAATGTCTGTAAAACAACAACCAAGCTCAGAGAGCACCAAGGACCCCTCATTTCAACCCTAAGCTGCAAATGTTCTCCTTTATTGGTATCAGAAGAGACCCTCCCTAGTTTTTTGGAAAGTAAAAAGTAGATGTAATGGTATGTGAGAAAGACCTGAAGAAACAGGGTGAAGAGATGCTGCCTAGGGAACAATCAGATAAGAGAGGGCATAGAGATGGATGGAGAGAAAAAAGGCTCAGAGGGAAGTCTCTGACTTCTCAGACTGTAAAAGAGACTGCAAGAGGTTTGCACTTTCAGACTTGCAAGATTCTTTTAATGTAGCTTTATAATAAAGCCTTACAATAAAGCAGAAATTGCTTATTTGATCATGTTTCCTGTCTGGTCTATCTGAAAATGCTGACAGTAAAGAAGGAGTGAAGTACTTTCAGACCTGAAGATTCTTTTACTGTGACCATAGAACAGTGATGGCGAACCTTTTAGAAACCGAGTGCCCAACTGCAACCCAAAACCCACTTATGCATCGTCGGATGCCGGGTGGATGTGGCCCATTGGTTGGGTGTGGCCCATTGGCTGGGTGTGGCCAATTGGGGTGTGTGGCCCATTGGCTGGGCATGGCTGCGGTGGTAACAACAGACTGGGTGGGACTAAAAAGTTCAATCAATCAATTCCAACTTTGCAAGATCTTTTTTTTTCCCACGAGAAGTTGAAATTGACTGATTGGTTGAACCTTTTTTTTTTTTTGCACATGGTAGCAGAGGCCTAAAGCGAAAAGGTTTTATAAAACCCAGCTGAAGGCCTAGGACTGGGGCGATAGCACGCGTGCCCACAGAGAGGGCTCTGAGTGCCGCCTCTGGCACCCGTGCCATAGGTTTACCACCACTGCCATAGAACAAAGGTAGTGTTAATTCTCATGATTTGGCTTCTTATCTGGACTTCCTTGAAGGGCTGACACTTGATGACTTTCATCTTCAATCAATTAATCAGAATGGAGCTGGAAAGTATGTCTTCTAGTCCCACCCCCTGTTCAAGGAGGAGACCCTATACCAGAGCTTTACAACTTGCATACCACTGGTGGTACTTTGGCACCTGGCAGGCGGTACATGTAGGATGGGTTGAAAAGCACTTTTAAAAAAAGTGTAAAAAAAAAGTGTAAAAGTGGATGAGGTGAAGAGGCGGCAGCGCCGCACAGGCTTGTGGGAAAGTCAGCTGGAGCTGCGTGAGGTGTTGCCTGGGTTCTGCTGAGAGCCGAGGATCAGCGCACGCAGCTCCAGCTGATCCGCGCTTCCAGCACACCCAGAAGAGAAAAGGAGGAGGGGGAGAGAGAGGAGAAGATATAAAAGGAGCAGGTTTCGGCGGGAGAGGGAGAGAAAAAAAAGACAACGGGGGGAAAGAGAAGGGGACAGTGAAAGGGAGACAGAGAAGCGCAGCCTTGAGGAGAGCAGTCAGCTGGAGGTGCACTGAAGAGAAAAGGGGGGAGAGGAGACAATATAAAAGAAGGGGGAAGAGAAGAGAGGATATAAAAAAAGGGGGAGAGAAGAGAGGATATAAAAGAAGGGGGAGAGAAGAGAGGATATAAAAGGAGGAGGGGGAGAGAAGAGAGGATATAAAAAAGAGGGGGAAGAGAAGAGAGGATAAAACAAAGGGGGAGAGAAGAAAGGATATAAAAGAAGGGGGAGAGAAGAGAGGATATAAAAGGAGGAGGGGAAGAAATTTGTTAAATGAGTTTTGCCCCATTTTATGACTTTCCTTGCCACATTTGTTAAGTGAATCACTGCAGTTGTTAAATTAGTAACACGGTTGTTAAGTGAATCTGGTTTCCCAGATTGACTTTGCTTGTCAGAAGGTTGCAAAAGGGGATCACGTGACCCCAGGACACTGCAATCGTCACAAATATGAGTTGGTTGCCGAACGTCTGAATTTTGATCATGTGACTCTGGGGATGCTGCGACGGTCATAAGTGTGAAAAATAGTCATAAGTCACTTTGAACAGTCACTAAGCGAACTGTTGTAAGTCAAGGACTACCTGTACTTTATCACTTTTTTCCTTTTTTTTTTTTTTGTCATCAAGTTTTTGATACCTTGCTAGGCGACTGGTGGTACTTGAATATTGCCATATCCTAAAAGTGGTACAATCTGTGAAAAGGTTGAAAAGCCCTGCCTTATACCATTTCAGACAAGTGGCTGTCCAGTCTCTTCTTTAAAAACTCCAGTGCTGAAGCACCCACAATGTCTGAAGGCAAGCTGTTCTCGCTTGTTAATTGTCCTCACTGTTAGGAAGTTTCTTCTTAATTCCAGGATGCTTCTCTCCTTGATTAGTTTCCCTCCATTGTTTCTTGCCTTACCTTCTGGTGCTTTGGAAAATAAGTTGACCCCCCTCTTCATTGTGGCAGTCCCTCAAATACTGGAATACTGCTATCATGTTACCCCTAGTCCTTCTTTTCTCTTATTCACAGCCCATGAGCAATTCAAGTCATCCATATTAAAATGATGTTTTGATCGGCATCATCCAGTGGCAGCCACAAGTTATGTAAAATTATTATGCCTTGTCCCCCAGTATATCAGAGTTGAAATCTGTAATTCATGGGTGAGCTCAGAGTGCTGCTTATTGCAATTACAATTATTTATTTATTTTCATTATATTTATACAGCTCCCTATCTCACATGACTCTGCAGGCCCCCTTTCCCTTGATAAAAAAATCAACCAACATTTGAAAGTTTATTACTGAGGTGGTGAGAGTGGCCTGATTCAACAACAGGTGATGTCATATCTGACCATCGTGCACCAAAGGACAGAGTGAGTAGTGGTTAGAATAAAGGGCAATCTGCAAGGGGGCCAAAAGGAGCAAGTGACAAAACAAGTGTTGCAATGGTATGATGCAAGATCTACTCCTTTTGTTCCTGCCCACCCAGCAGTTTAAAAGCATGCAAATGTGAGTAGATAAACAGGCATCACTTGAAGGGAAGGTAACAGCGTTCCATGCGCTTCACCTTATAGTCATGCTGGCCACATGGCCATGGAAGTGTCTTTGGACAACGCTGGCTCCTTTGGCTAAGAAATGAAGATGAGTACCGTCCCCTAGAGTTGGACATGACCGGACAAAGGAAACCTTTACCCCTTTTATACATTTGCTGTGATGTTAGATGCATACATAGAAAGGGAGGTATTTTATTCATGATATCCGTGCTAATTTCATCATTCTGACAAAACCATTTACCTGAAATTTTAGCCTTGTTAAGCGATGCTGCATTTGAACAGAAACCAACAATGGAATTCTATGTGGTATAATATTAAAAAGGCAAAAAGAAAATTAGTATAAGTTAGATATTTCAGCTGTGGAAAGAAGAATTGGAATATCTAATTCTGGAAAATCAATGGGTTCAGATATTTTTAAAAAATGTGAAATACACTTCCTCTGATTTAAAAATGAAATTAATTCACCAAAAAATAAGATTTTTTTGAGGGCTTCCCAAAGAATATTTAAAAAGGATCGACATCAGATTTTCTATGTTGATGCTGCAGTAAAAAAAAAATGGGGATTCTTTAACTCACATGATTGGTCTTGTTCTGTTATAGTTTGTTTTGGATTCAATTCAATATGTATGGATATAATTGGGGGGGGGGAATACAGTATTTAAGGATCTCATTGTGATTCTAAATTATATAGAGAATATGCTACCTTATGAAGAACTGGATTTAATGAGCCTGGGGTATGGCAAAGGACAATTTTACATACCTGGAAAGAAAGCCACTCTTAAGGAGTGGGTCTAAGATAGGAATCTGCTATCTATTTTTGGAAAGCCTTTATTTTAAAAATGAGAAAACAGCACAACATGTTGCAATGTGCTTTAGATTTAAGGAGATGATAAATTAATTCCATTTTTACATTGACGATGGATTCACTGATGGAAAACTAAAAGAACCAGATTGGGACCGATTGTCAAAGAAAAAAAAACTAAAAGAAGACACCAATCTGATGTCACAAAGTCAATCAATGAGTGTATAGTTGGGATATGAATCCTTCCTTTTGTTTAATTTTTGTGATTATGTTCTGTTTGTTTTTCCCCTTTCCTACATAATCACTATTTAATCTAGCCTTTTTTATATATATTCCACTATTTTAACAAATAAATTTTAAAATAAATTCTGACAAAAGCGGTTGGATTCTGCACATGCTGGACTTGGATAGGGAAGACCCAGGATCAAGTTCACAATGAACTATGACAGTTGTGAGAAATTGCAAGAGTAATATCACCTTAATGTAGTTGTCATTTTTGTCGGTCACTACTAATATAAATAAGTGACAGTCTTTTTGCTGGAGAGTTAATATCATTGCTTCTTCATAGCAGAGCCTGTCTAAAGGATCATCCTTCACTTAATCTAAATTTTCTTCAAAGAAAAATACATTTGCTGTACAGAGACTATGAC
>NW_015386330.1:209315-213449 GCF_001527695.2 Protobothrops mucrosquamatus | reverse complement strand
GTGAGAAATTGCAAGAGTAATATCACCTTAATGTAGTTGTCATTTTTGTCGGTCACTACTAATATAAATAAGTGACAGTCTTTTTGCTGGAGAGTTAATATCATTGCTTCTTCATAGCAGAGCCTGTCTAAAGGATCATCCTTCACTTAATCTAAATTTTCTTCAAAGAAAAATACATTTGCTGTACAGAGACTATGACTGACTTCATACCTCATATATGGTTTGTTTAAAATACCATTTTTAGCCATAGAATCAGAGGTACATGGTGCAGAAAACTTGCTGAAGCTAAGCATATTTTAAGATCATTTTTATTATACTAGAAATCAAACTGTCATAGAATCTTAGAGTTGGAGGCGGCTATTCTAGTAGAAGCAAGGCATTCACACAGAACCTCTGAGCAGCTTTTTGAAGCAGCTTTGTCTTTTCCCAAGATACGTCAGCTGCAGTGTATTGCCAGGAAAAGACATTTAAAGTTAAAACAATCTGCCACAGGAGGTACATGCATGTTTTTACATGCTCTGATGTACTTTCTCTCTTTGGAACCTGAAAAGCTATACTGGCCCATTAGTGCATTTCTATAAAACATGCAATAAGACTTGTGTTTGACCATACTGACCCAAAATTTGAAGATGCCTACAGAGCAATTTCTCATTTTCTCAGGTATTGCTATTAGAGTGGTTGATCTATAAGTCCCCAAGTGTATCTTTTCTTTCTTTTGAAGATAGGGAATGTATTTGCTCCTTTCCAAACATCTGGCATTTTACTCATTCTCCAAAGTTTCTCGAAGATAATAGATTAAGCCACCAGCAATTATCTCAAAGATAATTGATCAAGCCACCAGCAATTTCCTTAAATTCCCCAGGGGAATGGAAGGGGAATCTGAACTCATTCATTGTCAGAAGGTACTTCACAAATTATGTTTCTGTCAAGATCAAGCTTGAATTTTACCCAACCAGTGCTAACCATCTCTTGATAGAACGAATACCGTTTTCCTAAAGAAAATCATTCGAACCTAACATTTGCTACCCAGTTTTTGGTTTTTTCTTTTATGTGGGCTCACTATGAAACTTTAGATTAACTGGCAGTGTTAATTTGTGTTAACCCATCCCCAATTTGGTGGAGTTTGAATGCAATGGATGAAATTTCCATTTGACATTCCTCCAACATCCCAGATATCCATTGCATCTGAAGAAGTCCAGATGAGGCGTTAAAAATAACAATACAATTTTTAAAAAGCTAAAATTGGTTTATATATCACTTGTGTCAATAATACAAGTATATGCCTCCTTCCACTTTTTGAAGAAGAAACTTCTCAACATGATAAGTCAGAAATCTTGCTTGAATTTCAGGGTAGGACCTTAGATTAACAGATCATAGAACATAGTAGAACATAGAACAAAGCAGGAGAAAATGTTTTCTAAACTGGTGTTCTTCAAATATGAAATGCTATTCTTAAAGTGGGTAAGGTTCCTACCTACAGGTTTACTATTATGTGAGTTTTCATTTTTGCTTTATATGAAAAAGAATAATCTTTATGTGATTTATGCCAGCATAGTCAATTCGTGCCAAAGGTCTAGAAACATGCCAAGACATTTTCCCACCAAAACCACTTGGAAATTTTCCTACCAAAAACCCTTTCTGCTTTCAGTCATACATTTATCATTGTGTTGTGCATTTTGTCTTTCACTTACTTTCATACCTACAATAGCTGCAGTTGGGTGGGGTTAAAGCAGTGGTGGGATTCAGCCGGTTCGCACCACTTCGGCAGAACCAGTAGCTAATTTTTTGTTGCCCAGGCCCAGAATGGACTTCCAGAAGCGGCATCCACACAGAGAACCGGTTGTTCAGATATTTGAATCCCACCCCAGGGTTAAAGCCATCATCAACCTCTTGTCTAACTCCCTCCCCCACTCCCCATAAAAAGGAAAGGGACTCTACTAAGGTTAGAAACAAAGACTGACATATTATGTCATGCCGAAGCTGATGAAGGATCCTCAACCATAGGATGAACCTGGATAAATCTACTGTGCACGATATAACGAAGACTGCTAAAAAAATTGTTTTTAATATACAGTATACTGCTCACAAAAATAAAGGGAACGCAAACCCCTTCAGTTCCATGGTAAAATGTTCCCTTTATTTTTGTGAGCATTAATATATATATATTAATTAAAAAAAATTAAAAGAAAGATGAAAACTAATACAAACTGATATGTAGGTAAGAAAAAGAAAATAAAAATAAAGAACTCAAAGAGAAAGCTAAAAGTGCAAGAAAACAAAAAAGACAAATAGAAAAAAGAAATATAGAAAAAAGGATAGAAGGAAAGCAAGAGGCTTCCAATATTCTTCGTGGCTGTTATAAATACAATTATATTTTAACCTCCCTCTTCAAACCATGATTGTCTTCTTTCTATAATCTAATTCTGTCTGATCACGGCCATAAATCACAATTTCATATTTTTTTTTCTTTTTTATGGAAAATGTCTCCCGCCTTGGCCATGAAAGCCAGCTGGGTGGCTTTGGGCCAGCCCCTCTCTCTCAGCCCAAACCACCTCTCAGGGCTGTTGTTTTGGAAAAAGTAGGAGGAAGAAGGAGTATTAGCTATGTTTGCCACCTTGTAAAAATGATAAAGGTAGGATACAAATAAATATAAACAAATTATTCCACAGTGTAATCCATGTAATAATCTTGTCACTGTAATCATATATAGAAATAATCTTCCATGACTTTTTTTTCTAGTTTATTCATCAATTCTAAAAAGAAATGTTCTGGCTTCAATAGAATATTAATATTTAAAATCATTTGTGCCAATGTATGTACTGTATCTGAATCCATTTCTTATCCATTATCCATTTCTGCTAATAATTTCTAATTCTACGAGGCATTCTACCTCTTTGCCTGACCTAACTGCGTGTTATTAGAAATCCAGCTATAGAAAAGATTGAGAAAATGCTTTCATTCTATGTAGAACAGGACATAAGGAAGAATATATGTTCGAGTGAGATAGTGTTTAAGAATGATGAGCATTCTTGTTTAAGAATTTATGAGCATTTTTGTCAATACATTTGAGTTATTCCCTCCAATCCCTCCTTTTTTTCTCACTGGTTCCGTGTCTCACTTTATGGGAATTGGCTTTAAGTGAGGTTTAAAGTGGAACATAACTTGGCATAAAGCGAGAGAAGCCTATCTATGCCTTAATATCTCCAACCTGCACGACTTCAATTGTTCCATTTTAAATGGGATCACTGATGCATATTTTAAACGTTCAAAGTCTAAAGTTAATGCTTTCGACATACAAGCACCTTATAATATGCTCCTTATCGGCGATGCTTTTACCATTTCACCAAATTGAACTTCGCAGCTCCTTGTACCAGAAGCTGTTAGCAAAGAAAGCCACTTGCTAATGGCCGTTTTGGAAAACATTATATGGGTCGAGCGCTGGAAGAAAAAAAAACAAACCAGCCAAAGAGAATTTCAGAAAGGGATACTTCTTAATGACCTGTGGTGCCAGCTCTCCATATGCAAAAGGGCCAAACGAAGCAGCTCAATGCTTCCTCTCTTTCTTGTGTGGAAAACTGGAAAACTGTTTGATAATAGAACACAAAGGATCATGGTGGAATCTCAGCAGGAGCCCAGTCTGTATTCTTTCATGCTTGGTTTATGTTCCCACTTTCATAATAAATTATCTAAGAAGACAGAGCGAGTGGCGGTACACTAGCTGCTTGGGTGGTTCCATCCAAATTTTACAACTATGAGGAGGTCTGCTTTTGCTGGCAGTTTCACTGCTTTTGAAAGCAGCACAGCTTCTGCTAACACATCCCAAGAGTAAGAGAACAGGAGGGAAATGAGTTTTGCTCAGCTGAGCGATGGTGAGTAGCAAATTTATGATGGGAGTCTCTGGGAGCAGCCACAGGAGGCTTTCAATCCCGATTTCTCTGTCTTCCTGGTTGCCCTAATTCAAGGGCTGGTTGATGGCTTTAATAATGCTGTTGTAGTATACACACTCACCTCTGGCCATTGTTTGGATTTAATAGCCCATATTTACTCTGGGAAGGGAAGCAGAGTATTTTGTTGGGTTAAAAATGGTTAGCCTAACCACTATTCTTTTTTTAAAATAATGCTTAATTAAATTTC
>NW_015386330.1:201667-208637 GCF_001527695.2 Protobothrops mucrosquamatus | reverse complement strand
TGGTGAGTTGGCTATGGTGAGTTCTCCCATTTCTCTGAGTATACAAGCTATTTCTATAACAGACCTATCTAATCAGCGGATCCCAAACTTTTTTGCTATCTCAAGTACAAAGTCTAGAAGCAGTTTCCAAGTAGAAACAAAACTAGATACATTGTTTTCTTTGATTACAGAAGCTAATTTGGCCATCTCTGCAAGCTCCATCGGTTTTTCCATCCATTCTTCCATTGTGAGGACGTAATATACAACCCACCCACTATTCTAAAGATCTCAGGAAAGGTTATAATCTTTAAAAAGTGCAATAAAACGAAAATAAACACATTTTTAAAACCCGTCACAATAATACAGAAGTACACATTTGTTGCCATTTCAACGTTCATACACACCCTAGGACCACATTACTGGGGCAAAAAGGACCAGACCAACTGAGGTAAGGAAGTCTTGCCCTGACTTCATTCAGGAGGTCTTTTTTCTGGCCTTCGGAAGGTGGGGATGGGCAATCAGGAAAAGATGGACTACAGTCTACTTTGGAGGACATGGGGAGACCTCAAAATGCCAGTTGGCCTGGGGACCAAATGGTGGAATTCCACAATGGCAGTGGTTGCTGGAGTGATGGCAGATGCCACGTTCCCCCTCCCCCTTGTGCTCTGCTCTCCAGCTATCCATCTTTTTGGTGATCATATTGATTTATTCTCATTGTGTTCTTTTTCATTGCTTATTTTATTATTCTATTATTTTACTTCTGTTTACATTCCTTTCATTTTCTTTTTTTTATTGTTGTAAGCCACCTAGAGTAGCCCCATGGCAAGATAGGTGGCAAATAAATTTAACAAATGAATAGAGAATAAATAAATAAAATATGGCTGCCTCCTGACCATCTTGGACTATTCACTTAAATAGGAGAATGAACTGATGTAGTGAAAGGGTAACTAGTATCTTCTGAACATAGCTGTTATAAACCTCTATATCACTATTTGAGATCAAGAGAAGAGAATATCTATAGCTCAGCTTTGAACTGTGGAGTCCTTAGTGGTCCCTGAAGCACCTTCTTCTTGGTGCAAACAACCAAGCTCAGAGAGCATCAAGGACTCCACTATTGGAGATAATTCCTACAACTATTCCTTGATTAAAGTGGTGCAAAGAGGAATATACTAGCTGCCAATTTGAGTCCATTGTCCTATTGGACTAACTCTGACTAAACAAGGCTTTATTTTCAGGCTCAGAATCAGTAAAGTGAGCCAGGATGCAATGCAAGAGGGAGGAGAAGAAGGAAGATGAGAATTGGTAATTCTGGCAGCAGATCTGAGGAGGCCTCTGATCTTCTAGCAATGCAAGGCAAGCCATCTTGGCAAAGGATCACTGCATGACTGAACATTTTATTTGAAGCTGTTGGAAACGTGCCTGGAGAATGTTTGCCAAGAAGCAAGAAATGCTACAGAAGTGGAACACTCCATCTTTAAAATCATCTTTGGATGAAGAGAAGCACAGCTTACCAAGGGAGAGACTGGCTGAACATCCTGGCTTTGGGAGTTGAATGAGCTCATAGTTAGCAGCGAGAATTTCTTGATGCAACAACAGCAACAAAAGCTTAACTGAAATAGCAATGGCCACAGCAACAATTAAATGTAATACAGACATGGATGGGCACACAATAGACTTCTGTTGATTTCTGAAGAATGGCCAAATAAGTGTCATCCTGTAATAGTGCTCATCAACTACTTGCAAATATTCTCCTTTTCTCAAGATGTTAGAAAGGAGGGTAATAAACTCCACACATGTTTTGGGGATGAAACGCATTAAATGGATTCATTTCAATCTGGATTCAGCCTTTGCTGAATTCAGCCTTGTCAAGTCTTGATTCCCTGATGGGTAATACTCAAAAAGGGGGAAATGTGGGTTTTCCTTGATCTTTCAGTAGAATTGGATACTATTAAACATGGCATCTTGTCTGACATATTCTGTGGAATGGGTATGAGTACGATAGATGATATGGTGTTTTATTTCTATTGATAATCATTTCAAGAAAATAATATTGCAAGATTTCTGTTTGGCTTCATAGCACTTTTGCAATAATTCTCCCACACTAGATAAACTCCTACTAAAAGGAGTCATTCCAGATTTTAGAATAAGCATCAGCGATATAAAGACAACACTCGGATCTATTTCTTTGTCAACTGAGATAGGTGAGCCTATGCAAAGGACGTCAGAGCCAGAATTTAGACTAGACTGGGTAAAGTTTTAGTTGAAGTTTCATTTATTTATTAAATTTGTATGCCGTCTGACTCCCAATGATTCTTATCATTAGACACCAAGGTAGCACATGATTGCAAGAGGTACTGCTAGTTTCTTTGGTAGTAAATAGTTTAATCATATTCTTTACAAAATTATGTTTTTGAAGGTAGCTCAGATGCCTCCCTATTGTTTACAGCAGTGCTTCTCAACTTTGGCAACTTTAAGATGTATTGTGTTTGATGTATTGGCTGGTGAATTCTGGGAGTTGAAGTCTACCTATCTTAAAGTTGCCTAGATTGAGAAGTGCTTAAGAAAATCTCAATGCAGAGCATGGCTACCAACATTTTAACTAGTATAGCCAGTTTTTTCATATCATATCAATTTTAAAAGAACTGCACTGGTTCTCAGTTTCATTGGAATCCAATGAAAAATACTGGAATTTGCTTTTAAGGCCATACATGTCTTAAGATCCCAAATCTTAGAGCCTCTTTTATAAATCCAATATAGGAAAATTATTCAGGTCACTCTCTTGGTTTGTTATTTGTATACCCCTTTTAATTTTTAAGCTGGTTAAGACATTATCCATTAAATGTTGTATACACAGTATAGCATTCTTTCCATATGACTCATCTAGTCTGCCATTTTTAAATCCACTTTCAGACCAGACTCAGTGTTGCCCAGTAAAACCTGTTCCTCTTCCATAACATCTTTTAAACATCATCATTGGCATCCTTCAGTCTCGAGAGACTATGGTATCGTGCTCTGGAAAGAGGTCCTAAAGCAGCATCTGGTGTGGCTACTACTATATCTTTTAAACATAGTCTGTCTATAAAGGTAGAGACTGTTAAAATTAAAATTAACTTCTGGATTCTCCATTCAAAATATATTTCCAAAAGTCCAATGCTAAAATATTTTGCTGCATTTTATATTAATAGATTTCTTTTTTAATTGTAATCTTTAGTTCTTTCTACTTCTCTTTACAGGCAGTCCTTGACTTACGATTGGTCATTTAATGACCATTCAAAATTACAATGATCTTGGAAAAAGTTACGACCCATCCTCAAAGTTACAAGTAACGCATCACTCCCAGTCACATGATCACATTTTGAGTGCTTGGCAACCAACATGCATTTATGACTGGTTGCAGCATCCTGTGGTTACATGATTGCATTTTATGACTTTAAGAATTCAAAGCAAAAGTATTTTCCCCATGAGAAGGATTATTATAATTAATCCAAAAATCTTATTTCAAATCCGTCTGGACCTTTAGTCCATTTGTAACTTTCCAAAATCAAACTTCTAATTATTGTTTTGCTGTTTATTAAAAAAAACAACCTATTTTTTTTTTAAAAAAAAACACCTCTTAAATTTGTATTTAAAACTTTTTCACTGAGGATTGAAGGAAACTCACCTTGTGTTTTCAGATTTGTCAATCCAAAAGTTTCTAACAGCTGAAAAGCAGTTAACAAGCAATTTCCAAGAGCGATTAGAAAAAGAAGTATGTGAACCCAGTATCCTTTGGAAGGTGCTGAATACGGCTTGAACAAATTGGGTATTCCCTCATATCACAGAGCTCTAACCGTACTAGAGACTGCTATCATGCAGTCTGCTAATGAGGAGCAACTGTCTGGAGCATTTATGGATGATCTCCAGTTCTCTCCTTGTCCACAGAGGAATGACAAAGAGCCCTTCTACTTGCTCACTCTTCATTCCATCATGAACTTCACCATTTATTTCCCCAAAATTAAATTTTAAGGTATTTTATTTAAGCTCTTATCTGGGTGCCTTTCTTATGGCAAATATGTACAAATTAACAACAAAGAAGAAGTCTGTTTGGTACTGACTCCCTGCAATGGGAAAGTTTGTTCCAAAAGGTGTGCATGGAGCCTATATTTAAGGCACCTCATTCAGAAGTATTTAGTTTGGGGGTAGGGTTATAATTTGGGAGGGGAAATCAATTTTCAATATATAGTTCCACTACTATTTTATTTAAGCTTTAATATAGGAGTCACTGAAGCAGTAGGCGTGAGCTTAAATGGACTCCAGAAGATGGTAGAGGACAGGAAGCCCTGGAGGAACGTTGTCCATGGGGTTGTGATGGGTTGGATACGACTTTGCAATTAACAACAGTGATTTTACTTAACAGTTTATGATATATGGGTTGTTCTCAGTCCTAGAACCTACTGGATGAAGAGCAGCATAACAAAATTTTAGAAAAACAGTAAATAATTTATTTATTTATTTTATTTATTAAATTTATATACCGCCCTATCTCCCTTACGGGACTCAGGGCGGTGAACAGGCGATACTAAAAACCACGATAATAAATAAATAGTTTCTGTTCTAAAATCGAATTAAATAATAGGCCTGTTCTAAAAACACACCCATATAAAAACCCCCACTGAAACATAATCAAACTACACCAGTTTGTGCCCCAGCAGAAGATAAATCATATTCCACAGAAGACAGCATTGCTTTATTGTTGCTTGAACAAACTCTTTTTGATAGTTCAATAAAAGATTAAGGTCTAGGATGCATTAAGAATAAATGTCAGTGTTCATATGGTTGTGTCTTTGGGACAGCAGACATGCCCTTTTAATTAAACCTTATGTGCTGATAAAGCCAGCTAAGGAAAAATATCTGAAAGCCGTTTTTTAAAAAAAACCTCCCATGGAAACAAATGTTAATGTCTTAGGTCTTAGTTCTTCTCCTGACAGTACAAGAGTAAATCGAATTTTTATATCTGTTTCTTCCCAGGTCAGTAGAATTCATCTCTATGGCCTTATCAAAGAGAGTTCAAGATGCTTTTTGCATTGAGTTGGTTGAATTCCAACTTCTTGTACTGCATTGCCTCTTTGGATAGGTTGCCTTGTAATGTGTGCTTTTTTGTGGATGCTTCTGAAAACTCATCATGTCATGGCTAATGCTTTCTAACATTTCTTTCAGTACAGAAGTTCCCGTGATGCTGGAATGTCAATTTAGCTGGAGCCTGAGGATTGTACGCTTCTGTGGATTGATGATTCTGGGTCAGGTGCCCAATTCTCCTGATTTTCTTATTGCTAGTTTTTATTGATGTAGCTGCCCAAAGTTGTGTTCTACAAGATGGGCAGCCCCATATATATATATTTTAATCAAGGGATGTTTGCCTTCAAGATTCCAGGCTCTTATTTCTCACAATTCCTTATATTTAATCATTTTCTAGAAAATGCCAGAGGACTATCTATCTGCTCTTAAGCAGAGGTCTGTCATCTATAAAGTAGAACTACTCTATTGGTATTATAAATATGGACCATCTTTACTCCATTTGCTTATTCTGTATATTTGCCATTAAATATCATCTAACAAGGATCTATCATTTGGCAGGAGAAACTTGAAGTTCTTAATGTCCAAAGTCTTCATAATGTGTCACTGTGTCAGGTTAAGCTCAAGAACGACGTAGAACAACTCAGCCAGAGTTCAGTTCTTTATTTGCTTACACACAACAGACAGAATCTTGCCAGACTAAACTCTTACTACTCTCACCCTAACAGATATTCTCTGGGAGGCTCTAGGAAGTGCCTATCCTAGCTCTTTTCCTCTTCCCACGATCCAGTTCCAAACTGTACTCTCTCTCGTCTCACTGTCTTCCTTGGAATGTGTTCCCTCCTTCCTGGGAAACGGTCACTTCATTGTAGTCCATCAACTCCCCCTCCATGGAAACCCACACATTGTTAGGGAGGAACAGAACATTTTCAACTTCTGAATTTAAATGTTGAAAAAGAGAGCCAGCACATATAAGGACAGTAAGCATAGTGGAAATCAGTGGGGAACAGCCACCCAATTTTATCAAAGTTGCTTTCCATTGAAGTCTCCCTCAATACATACCTCATGCATAATACATTTTATTTTATTGCATTACAAAACTGCAAGGTTTCCATGATAGTGTCAAAAAAAGGTAAACAAAATTCTATAAAGTTTCCCTTGCACTTGTGACACGAGGAGAGCGTAACATTATATTTCAGCAGCAGTGTAACAATGTGGCTTGTAACAACAGTTCATTTAGTGACCGTTAAAAGTTACAACGGCACTGAAAAAGTGACTTATGACTATTTTTCACACTTATAACCATAGCAGCATTCCCAGGGTCACCCTGATCAAAATTCAGATGCTTGGCAACTGACTCATATTTATGACCGTTGCAGCTTCCCGTGGTCATGTGATCAGCCTTTGTGACATTCTGACAAGCCAAGTCAATGGGGAAGCCAGATTCACTTAACAACCGTGTTACTAAGTTAACAACGGCAGTGATTCACTTAACAGCTGTGGCAAAAAAAGGGGCAGAACTCAACAAATGTTTCACTTAGCAACATAATTTTGTGGCTCAGTTGTGGTCGTAAGTCAAGGACTACCTGTATAAGATTCTTGGGGAGACTCAAATACTTACTATTTTCCATGTCACCATTGAGCCAAATCTTTTGTCTGAGAAGTAATCGAACTAGAGTCTTTAATGTAATAATGCCCCAAGGCTCTGTTCTGGGCCCAGTGCTCTTCAACATCTTCAATGATTTGGACGAGGGGATAGATGGGGAACTCATCAAATTTGCAGATGACACCAAGCTGGCAGGAATAGCCAACACTCCAGAAGACAGGCTTAAGATACAGAAGGATCTGGACAGACTTGAACACTGGGCACTATCTAACAAAATGAAATTCAATGGTGAAAAAAGCAAGGTTCTACATTTAGGCAAGAAAAACCAAATGC
>NW_015386330.1:188270-200651 GCF_001527695.2 Protobothrops mucrosquamatus | reverse complement strand
TAACCAGTGGAACAACCTGCCTCCAGAAGCGGTGAATGCTCCAACACTGGAAGTTTTTAAGAAGAGACTGGACAGCCATTTGTCCGAAATGGTATAGGGTTTCCTGCCTGAGCAGGGGGTTGGACTAGATGACCTTCAAGGTCCCTTCCAACTTTACTATTATTATTATTATTATTATTATTATTATTATTATTATTTATTACATATTAAGGGCTGCTAGACAGAGTCACATGTCAGCAGACCTAATGCAACTAAGAAAGTGATATGCACCCTAGAAATGGGCAGATCTTTCATAAATACTAAAAACGTAAACAGGAAGAAGATCCTTATTAGTTTCAACTGCCCATTGAGCATCAACAATTGCTTCCATTTTCTAAGTTCTTCCTCCACACTACGGGAAGCCTTTCTTGATCAGGATTCCCACTCATGCAAGTGTGTTAAGCATGGATGTTTATTCGGACTTGAGATGAGCATTCAAAAGACAGGGCAACAATAAGTATAATTGTGGTAGAACTGACTGCTCCATTGATAGACTGTACTCTACAATGAATTCATGGAATTGTGAAACAGCTTGGTGAGAGACAGGGAAATAGGCAATGAAGAATGCTGATTTGGCACTGCTCTTTCAGTATTCTTAAATATTTTACAAAGCAGCCTATCCATATTTTCATGCTTGACCTAGTTGGCCTGAATCCAAGATACTAACAGGGAGAAGCAAGTGCACCACAAAGCATCTGAGCAGCAATTTATATCCGAAGACTGGAAGGTGGGGAAAAAAAAAAAACCCTTACGTTTTCTTTGTACTTTATGTCTGTAGGGCAGGATTTATTTGCAAGAGTGGAGAGAACTCTGGTAACCTTCCTATATTTTTGCTGGGCAGCAATTAAGTTAAGTGTTCAAAAAAAACAACACCAGTTTAAAGAAACCTTTATTCTCTCAGATATGTTTTATTTTTATTTATTTTTCACCTTTTAAAATCGCCCCTCTCCCTATTGTACGTTCTCTTATTTGGGATGTATGATAAAATATTAAAATATGAAAACGGCATATAAAAATTAAAAATTTAGAAGGGAGCAAGGATGATTAAACCCTGTTAAAAATTAGTTCGAAAGGCAAAGGGACGGCTCTCAGGGGGCCAGTGTGAAGCTGCAGAGCCATGGTTTAACTCCTTTTCAGAAAGGGGATCTACTTCACCTTCGGGGGGGGGAGATATTCCACAGGGAGGAGGCAACAGCAGAGAAGGCTGTTCTTCCTAGAACCCGCCAGTGGGAACTCTTTAATTCTTTAACCAATGTTAATGAGTCAGTAAGATGAGATGAGCAAGTAAGATGAAGAACTTAAATACCATGAAGATACATTGCAGGCATTTCAAAAAAAAAAAAACATCCTGTACTTTATTTCTAATTACAGGTAGTCCTTGACTTACAACCACAATTAAGCCCAAAATTTCTGTTGTTAAATGAGACATTTGCTAAGTGAATTTTGCCCTGTTTTACGAACTTTCTCGCCACAGTTGTTAACTGTGTCTCACTGCAGTTGTTAACTTAGTAACCAGGTTATTCAGTGAATCTGGCTTCCCCATTGACACCTTGTCAGAAGGTCGCAAGAGGTGATCACGTGATTCCAGGACACTGAAATCATCATAAATATGAGTCAGTTGCCAAGCGTCTGAATTCGGATCATGTGACAATGGGAATACATCAACGGTCCTAAGTGTGAAAAAGAAGTGATAAGTCATTTTTTTCAACGCCGTTGTAATTTTGAATGGTCACTAAACGAACTGTTGTAAGTCGAGAACTACCTGTATTTTATACCTACTGCATTTAAACCACAATTTAGCCTGTTATATTGTAAACCTTCCTGCAAGAATTACCAAAAGATGAAGTTTCTTTTCAGCAATGACGAGTTCCTCTATCTCCCCAAAAGATGATGCACACTTTAAGGTGAGCCTCCATCCAAGACATTTATCTTAAAGGAGATACTCATCTCCCTGACCCTTGCCGAAAGAGGCAGCAAAAGAGGACAGGACCTTTGATTCTTTTCAAGCTCTTACAATTCTGGACCTCATGTGTACAGTTGAGTTCTTATATGCGTGTTAAATATGACAGCAACATCAAGTGGTGCCTTGCTTGTGTTTGGCATTCGGCACAGATAAAAAGTTTCCTAACACTTTTCATCACTTCTCTTACAGTACAATGCTTCTCCATAATTATCAAAGTAAGCCTCTGTTTGATTATTCAAGAGTCACCAAATAAACCTTAATGGGCTGGATTCACACTGTCCCTTATGTCATACCTCATTCCTTACAGATCACATTGGCCAGGTTCATACATCTTAAACCAAACAGAATCAACAGAATCGACCTACTTAATGTGATACGTAAACTAAACTAGTACTATAAGCTGCAGTCATCACTCCCGTGCTGGATAATCAATATGATAGTGTGTAAGAACTA
This sequence comes from Protobothrops mucrosquamatus, assembly GCF_001527695.2. Lineage (NCBI taxonomy): Eukaryota > Metazoa > Chordata > Lepidosauria > Squamata > Viperidae > Protobothrops > Protobothrops mucrosquamatus. The sequence continues at coordinate 198,196 of NW_015386330.1, read as the reverse complement.
AACAATGGCATAAACTGTCAAGCTTTGTGCCCATTTTGCCAGATACTTAGGTATCTTACATTTATCAGCATCATGCATTATGACCCTTATACATTCCAAGATGTAGACAAACTTTTAATAAGAAAAGTGGAGAAATTAAATGGAATTGGCACCCAAAAGAAATAGATTTATCTTTCTGATTTGCTAAGAACTAATAACCATGAAGGAAGTACAGACTTAGTCTAGATTAGGAACACACCTCTCTGCTAGAATGTGTCCGAATCCTTTCCACCACCTCTAAGTACCTACTTATATGCTGGTTGCCTTCAGGAGCCCATCGAAAGGATTTGGGAAATCGTGGCATCAAAAGCAATCTCTCTGCATTCCTTACTTATTCAATCACTCCACCTGCTCCTCCTCTAGTTAAGATGCTAGTTATTATAATCTAATCTAATTCTAGGCCGGTGACTTCAGAAGAATGAGATCCCTTTACTGTCAAGTATAATGTCATGGTTCCGATAGATGAGACCAATTAAAGCAGAACTCAGAGGCTTGAGTTTTCCTCTAAGAACATGTTTATTGGTTACAAAATATCAGTACGATCAAAAGTGAAACCAAGTCTAAAATTCCCTCCAAAAGCAACAGTATTACAAAGTTAAAATTCCCACCCCAAATCTGTGCAATCAACTACAATAGAATAGTTTGGTGGGCTTTTTGACATTAGGCTCAACCTCCCAGCTGAGGGAACAGAAATGACCTTGGTTCCCATGGGACAGAGAATTGTTTAGGCTAGCATAAAACTTCCCATACCTCCCCCCCAATCTTGTGGTAACCGAAAACCAACAAGACAGCTTCAGTCAGGTTCGTTGCAAGTTAATATCTAGCCAAATGAACGCCACATGGCCAAGGACCATATAATAGATTTTTCTAATGTTTATGTTAGATGCCTACCACAGGTTTGCTTAAACAACTCTTTTAATGATAGACTAAATGTGTGAATCTGAAACACTAAGAGAAGATATACTACACAGTTTGCTTAGAATTCATATATGTAAAAAGAGGAGATACATCATCAGAGGGAGATCATGCCCGCCCTTTAACTTACATATTGTACAAAAATTGTTTAAATAACTTAAATAGCAATACCAACAATAACATTAAGGATTGCTATACTGTTTTGTGCTTTATGTTTTTTTTTAATGTTAGCCTTGGTGATCACAGCTGTACACGCTATATAAATAATTAAATGATAAAAATAAAACCTTATCATATTAAGGGAAATTGGAATCTAATTGCAACTTCAAGACTTCCACTCTGCAGTGGATGTGGGCAGTCCTTCAAGCATCATAGTCTCAGCACGATAAATAACCCAGGATATACATTCACCTAAAGAGGTAACTTCCCCTACTAAGAATTCCCGGATTTAGGCAAAAATAATCCTAAATTTAAATAATTTACAGATAGCCCTTGGAACAATTTTGTAAGTGAAAGCAAAGTTGTTTATTTTATTTTCTCATGTTTGTATTCATAAATATGAACATATACAGGTAATTCTCACTTAATGACCATTTGTTCAGCACCATTTGATGTTACAATGGCACTGAATGAAGAGACTTACAACTAGTCCTTCAAAAAACTGCTATAGCATTCCTACAATCATGCGATCATGATTCAGCATGCAGTAACTGGCTCACAATTTTAGCATTGTAGTGTCCCACGGTCATGTGATCACCATTTGCAACCTTCACTGCTGGTTTCTAACAAGCAAAGTCAAGGAGTAAATAGCAAATGGTGATCATATGATGTTACACTTAACAATTATGTGGATTCGTTTAACAACTGCAACCGGAATTGCCGGAATTGCCATTGTAAGTCAACCTAGTCATGTGATGTTGCACTTTACAACCATGTTGCTTAGCAATAGAGTTGCCAGTCCCAACTATTGTTGTTAAGTGAGGCCTATCTAACATGCTTTATTGTGTTATTACAAAAATATTATTTTTATAATACCGATATTTGATAGGAAAGCCTGCATGAGGTTTGATAGATTATGGGTCATAAGCCTATCCCTTTTTAAGAAATTTGATAATTATTCCAGAATTTGACAATATTTTGCAGGAATTCTGCAGGAGGGGTACCTGCAGAACAAAGCCAAGGTTGGGCCTATCTTTAAACAAAGAGAGTACACATCTCAGATATCATGGGAATGGAGAAGAGAAATATGGTCAGTGACTTGCCTTGCCACTTCTCATCCAGTATGCTGCTTTAAAATCCAGCTGCATGACTGTCCATCACCAGTTGCTTTTGAACATTACATAAGAACAGACACCATTTTGCTCCTGCCTCAAGCAGAGCAACAATTTGGGCTGAATGTAAAAAAAATGGCAGAAATCTTTCACTACCAAATTAAAAATTGACAGGCTTCCATCTGTGTTCCTTCTGGTTTAATCAAAATGGCTACATTGTACTTAGTTGACTGTTTTATAGCAACTACATCTCCTCTAAGTAATGCCCAGCCAGAATGGAGTCATAGCCCAACTTGGCTAAAAAGCAACACATTGAATAAAGTTATACAGTCTAGAAAATAAAAGAGATGCTTGTCACAGTAAGTTGATATTCAAACATTGCTTAGTTGTCTTTTAATTTATTGAGCTGTGGTGTCCCAAAGGTGTTTTTTCAGGAGACAACTGGACATACTGTTTTACCAATGGAAGAGAATATTTGCAGCTCAGAGTTGAACTATGGGGTCCTTGGTGCTCTCTCAGCTTGGTGCTTTTCTTGCCAATGTTTCATTAACAAACTAGGTAACATCATCAGTGCACCAAGAAAACCACAATGCTCAGAGTTCAAGGATATCACATACAGTTTTTCATACATGCTGCTGCTACTGCTATGAAGCTGACAATTGATTTGGGAATGGCAATGGAGGAGAAGGTGGCATCAGCAAGTGATAGACCTTCCTTTAGTTGCTCCCTTCTTCCTTCCAAAGTGCTGTTGTGTATAGCAACATTTGGACTCAGTGTTTGAAATCTGAACCACCATTAGGCCTGGCAGCAAAGAGTTACAGAAAATGCTAATCATAAGAATGCACTCTCTTTCTATTGTGATGTGTTCTTAGAAAAAAAATTGGACCGGTGGAATAAAATCATTGTAGAGTAGAACAACCTTACAGAATCAAGAGAGAATATGCCAGTTGATACATCATGCCTTACTCCTAAGGGCTTCCATTCAGACAATACTTATAATGAGTTAAGTTACTTTACAGAGACCCAAACCTCTTTAGAGCAGTCCAGGTTTTACTTCTTACTTCTCTTTCCATGAATGCAGGTCTAATGTCTCTTAGAAAGACGATAAAGTCTCCCTTGAGTCGAGTTCAGCTCCCGGTGATGCTTTCTTGGCAACCACGTGGAAATGTTTTCTTGTTGCCTTATTCCAGGAATGCATCTTAAGCATGGTTCAGATTGACTCATGGAAAATACCACAGCACAGTGTTTCTGGGAAAATGGATGGAAGGCCAGCCTGAGAATAAGACAACCCACACCGCTCTTTTCCAAGATAGTAAAAGCCTTCCACAGAAATATTTCTCTCTTTGCCACTTTTATACTTCTGCATGCTTCCTAGCGTAGAGCAGTCAGTGAGTAGAAGTTTAGATGCAGTATGTAAGGATAAGGAGGAAGAATCATTTTGTGCCAACAGTGGAAACAATCTAGGGAGGCAATCCATAGATAATCTTTACAATTTGAACCAGAACTTTTGTTGCTAAGCAAGGCAGTTGTTAAGTTAGTCACACCTGATTTTATGGGCTTTTTTGCTGTAGTTGTAAAGCAAATCCAGCTTCGCCCATTGAGTTTGCTTGTCAGAAGTCAACAAGGAAAGTTGCAAATGATAATCACCTGATACCACAACTATCATAAGTATATGCCAGTTGCCAAGTATCTGAATTTTGATCTTCTCACGGTGCAGCCATTGCAACGAGTGCAAAGTGCAAAGATCAGTCATAGGTCACTTTTTTCAACACCATTGTAGCTTCAAATGGTCACTAAATGGATTATTGTAAATGGAGTATTACCTCTAATAGGCAACTGTTACAAGGCTCAGTAGCCGGTCTGGTAAAAGTATTATTGTTGCAAGTTAATTTGTAGTCCCTTTAGTAAGCAGAGAGATTTTGCATCAGGCTGCTTATCCTCTGTAGAGCAAGCAAGTTTCCAGATGGGAAATTAATCTTTTGAGCACCTGAGGTGGAAACTGATTGGAAGCAAATGCAAATTAGGAAGCACTGACTAGGATTGAAAAAGAAGATATTGAGAAGAAGAAGTCACATTCCCTGACTGGAGATAGCAGCTTCTGTCCAAGTTACATCTTCTGAAACCTTGTTATTATGTATATATGTATACCTTATTCAATATTTCGCATGACTGATTTTGGAGCAGGCATTTCAAGAAAGTACAGAGTATTGACAAATGCACACTGAACTTCATCATTGGATCACAATGATTACCGTGGAAAAGCACAAATGCCAGGCTGTTCCATTAGGAGTCTGTCCAAACCCCATCTTGCATGGAAGACAATTTCCTTCCTGCATGCTGGCAAATATGATGCTAAGATGGCTAACAACTCAAGCAGGGCATATGTTCTGTTTGAAAGTCCATATGCCATATTGATCGGATCCTGTCCTAAAACTCTTCCATGTACCTATACAGACAAGAAACAAGAATCTCAGTCTTGCCTACAGAAGCCTCTTCATCTGCTCTAGCTTGATTATATTTGAATAAATTCAAGAACAAGAATCCTATCTGTAAGATTTTCTTTTTCTTTTTAACTTTGTGCTAATCATTCAGTTCCTGTTGAATCTTGAACCTCAGGACTAAATTTTACATTGTTTAATGGATTAGTAGAAATCATGGCTTTGGGATCTATTTTTAAAGACACTTTAAAAAAAAGAGAGACATAGGAAAGCCTAGGTTTTGTGTCAACTGCAGTTTGTAGTAAAAGGATTTCATTATCTCTTGCTCCCTAAAGTAAAACTAAAATTCCCTTAGAACTGATCTGAACGTCTTGAGACTTATCTGGATATACTCACATGATTTTCTTGGCATGAAATAGAAGTAGCTTGCCACTGCCACTTTCTAGAATGTTTTTTTCATCTCCTCAGTTCACCCTACACCTTGAACATCCTAAGCAGTCCCTATCTAAATACCATTTGGTGCTGAACCTTCTTAAATTTCTAGATCAGCCAAGTATGGTCAGGTATAATTGTCATCTGCTAAGATCCTCCTTCCCACAGCCTTTCCAAAAGTTGCTTACTTGCTCAGAAAAGTCACAGTTTGTTTCCTTTTTCCACACATAGATACCTCAGAACATCCTAAACCAAGGGTCCCCAACCCCCAGTCCATGAACCAGTACTGGTCTGTGGCATGCCAGCAACCGGTCCGCACAATCATCCCATCTGTGGGATGCAGGCAGCACACAAAACCACACACTCTCTGGTCCGTGGAAAAAACTTTTTCCACAGAACTGGTCCCTGGTGTCCAAAAGGTTGGGGACCTCTGTCCTAAACTATACTTTTGCTTAGATAAACATAAGGGTTTAACTAAATCAGTATCCTTTTATCTTAAATTTCTTGCTGTTCAGCTTCGTATTATGAGTCTGATTATTATAGTATTGCAAGAGAAATGTCTCTCTGTAGTGACTGTTCATTAAATACACATATTGTCGATAACGGGAAGTTTACATCCATGCCTATTTTGACCTGTTGTGACTGTGACTGGCTGGTTTAAGTCACTTTTTTTCAGTGCTGTTGTAACTTTGAATGTCACTAAATGAATGGTTGTAAGTCAAGAACTTACTTGTAAGTGGCAAATACAAGGGAGGAGTTGATGCTCTGTGAGGCAAAATATTCAATGAAAGAGTGAATTCTTGCTATTGGTTCTGATGCAGATTCAGAGCACACCTATGCTCCCAATACTTTTGTATCATAATAACAGAACCAAATTTTTTCTTCATAAAATAGAGGAAATTCTAATTCAAAGTGGGGAAGACAACCCTGAGTTCCCATCAGGCAGCTCTGAACCTTCTTCCTCGTTTTTGCCTATTCTGGTGACACCAGTGGCATGACAGCTGAATTCTTTTATTTCCTCTTTATCTCAGTTACGTTATCGAAATAATAGTTGCAATACAAAAGGGAATCTGGAATAAGGGAAAGCTAACAGGCCTAACCCATTTCATTTTTTTCAATAATTGTTTTATTCCCAGGAAGCCCTTCTTAGTATAGTATAATTTAATGGAGGCAAGACAAATGCACCTATTCACTCTCCACTGCTTCTAAATTTACGCAGCTGATACTACAATGTGGAGCTTAAGCTTAGCATAAATGAATTGAGATAGCATGCAGTTCTCTGAGGCAGAATAAGATATGCATAATAAATAAGAAGAGGAGGAGGAGGAGGAGGAGGAGAAGCTGTCCTGTTTGGTTTTCTCTCCTGAAATGAGAAGCTAAATAATATATGAAATACAGAGAGGGTCTGGATACTGCATGGTGAGGTTAGTTCTTTATGGGTAATTTTCGCATGATTTGTTCCATTATTTAATGATTGTGGGGCTTTTGCCCAATGCAGCGCTCTGTCAAGAAGTGTTCTTTGCTTCTGGGCTGTTCTTTTTCCATACAAAAATTAGTTTCTCAAAAACAGCAATAGCTGCCAACCATACACTGTACCTTAGACAATGTACATTTAGTCATCTGGATAAAAGTTTCACAATTCCTACAGTACAGTGTAGATTCGCCGGGTCTTCAGTTTCACAGAAATCTGACATTGCTTAGTTGTGCCCATGGGTTTCTCACTAAAACAATTCAGCCCTTAGTGCCAATTTTCATTCATTTTTCCCCCATAGATGGGGAGGGCAGAGATTAGGAATATTGTCCTCTTCCTTGATGGCAAAATGAAAAGGCCGGAGAAATGAGTACCCAGGGCAAAGGTTATGAGGTTATAAAGGATTGCAGAAGTCAAGTATAGAGGAATGAAAATCGGTGAGATGAGAAAGAGGAAAAATCAAAGGGCATCATAAGTGCAGAATCATAGCCTGGAAAGTCATCATAGAAGGAGAGATGAAAGGACTCCCAGGCCAGAGATTTAGATATTTAGTGAACCCTACATGGAGTCTTTCTAAATATTATTGTTGCTGTTTGGTCCAGTGGTAATGTTTTTAACTGTGCATTTAAATTATATATTTGAAATATTATGCTCAGAATGTTTTTGGAGTTGGGTGGCCTTCAAAAACCAATAAACAAAGTAAAAGTAAAGGAGAAGCAGCTTGTACAGATAGCAGTGAGTGAGGGGTTTGTTTTGTTTTTCCAAGAAAGCAAAGAACAACCAGAAGTCCTGTTTCTTTATATTTTTATACTTTTTGAAAAATAAAGTTCTTTTCTGACTTTAAACAGAACAGTCAATTTACCTTCAGGTATTTCATGAATGCTCTGAACATAAATCTGTTGGAACAAAAGCCTGTAATACAAAACAGACAGTAAAACAAATTGGATTTATAGCAATCTGTACTTCCGCAATCTGTTTTTCCTGAAGCATTTTATTGGTTGTAGAGACAGAATGACATAGAGAGATGGGGGCAAAGAAAGAAAAAAAGGAAATAAGGAACAGTAGAATAGATGAGGAAGAAATGAATAGGTTTTGGATTTGATCCTGCCTACCTCTAGTATTAACCTCTTGACAGGTTTCCTTAAAAGGAAGGCAGTTTGTGAGAGAAAAACAAAAAACAATGGACAAGTGAGAGGCTCAGGTTAAATTCACAAAGCTCTGTGAATGATCTTGGCAATGTCTTCTTTCCTGGTAATGTTCAACGAATGTAGTATCTTGATGAGATAGAATATATTCCTTGACTTCAGAATTGTTTCTAATTAATTTCTCAGTCTTTATTTTCCTGATGTTCTCCAGCAGCAGTTTCATCCTTTTATCTTCTCTGTCCCTTCTCTATCCCTTTCTCTCTCTCTTTCCCTCCCAATTGTTCCAGAAGCAAATCCAGAAAAGATGAGGTACCTCTGAGTTCTTAACATTTGCTTCTTTCTGGCAAATAACTGCCTCTTTCTGGCACTTCTATCTCAATCAACACTGTTTTATTTGCACAGAACATAACAGGGGAAATAATTTAAGAGAAAGAGAGAGAGGTAGATATGTAGGTAGGTAGGTAGGTAGGTAGGGTAGAGAAACTCACCCACAGGGAGACAGAGACAGAGTATAAGTGTTTGAGGACAACGACACATAACACTTATTCCTTGTAGAGACACACTTGTTTAAGTATCGACCCACTTACAGACGTTGTGACACACGTGACCTTAGATATAGATATACTATATCTATATCTATATCTATATCTATATCTATATCTTTGTTTTCTGAGGTTTTCGCGGGTGTTTGTATGTAGGTCTTTGGTTATTCGGGTTTTCTCCCGCGTAAAATTGGAAGTGTCTTGGCGACGTTTCGACGAAGTCCCATTCGTCATCTTCAGGCTGAAGATGACAAATGGGACTTCGTCAAAACGTCGCCAAGACACTTCCAATTTTACGCGGGAGAAAACCCGAATAACCAAAGATCTATATCTTTATCTATATATCTGTCTGTCTGTGTTCTTAACTTTTTATTTATCTTGAATACCGAATTATGGCCCCGCTCACCTTTTCACAGCTATGTTCAGTTATCAGGTACCTTCCCACATATCTCTCACAATTATATAGAAGTAGTCCTCGGCTTACCACCACTATAAGGACCTAAAAATTCACCATTCAGCAGTGTGGTCACTAAGCGAGACATCATGTGATTTGGACTTGCGATCTTCCTTGTTAATTTCTCCATTCATTTTGCTTGTCAGAAGCTGGCTGGGAAGATTGCCAATACAATCATATGATAGCGCGATGCTGCAACCGTCATAAATGCACGCAGCTGCCAAGCACCCAAAGCACAAACATGTGACCATGGGTACACTGCGACAGTCATAAGTGGGAGGACTGATCATAAGTCATTTTTCAGCACCATCATAACTTTGAACAATCACTAAATGAATGGTCATAAGTTAAGGACTACCTGTACAGCAGGTAGTCATACGTGGGCCCATCATAAGTGAGCCCTATTTACCTGTCCACGGAGACATAGTACAAGTTTACTTATTGCATACTAAGTTGGCTGTTAAGAGATAAAGGAGTGCCCCAAATAAAATTTGGAGTGAACTTTTCTTCTCTCTTTCTTGTTGTTCTTGCCTGTTGTTGCTGGCACAATTACACACAACATTATCTGAAATTTCACAGACAAGAAATATTGCCATTTCAGTTATCCTCTTTGAAAAAGTATTTATCTCTTACAAGCTTAATTTTCCTCATTGTTTTAAATTGGATATAAATGGAGAAAGTCAGAAAATGAAATTTATACTATCTTATGTAAATGCCTGCAGAAAATTATATTTAGGAGTCTTTTTTAAATTTGACTGTTTCAAGAGGACTTTTGGCTGAGGCGTAAGTCCAAATTTACAAGGGTATTTCATCACAGAACCTCCAGAAGAGTGACGGCATTAATTCCTTTACTTAAAAAAGAAAAAGTTAATGTTTTCACAGGCACATTTATCTATAGCCAAAAATGTAGAAAGAACAAATTACACTGGATTTAAAACCAGGGTAAGCAGAAATCCATAGAACTATGCTTAAACCAAGGTGGGAGCTATGAAGAAAAGAAACAAAACAGAAAACGTATCAAAAAGTGGGGATGGCTCAGGTTTATTACAGAAACTAAGAGGCAAAAGATTCACACAGAAATGTTAATACAGAAAGCATGTTTGAAGATAGGTTAACTTCACAAACTTGTAATGACACATTAGAAAATGCTAAGGTTAGATTTTGGACTGTCCTCCAGATCTACAGTATCCCTTTAGATAATAATAGTTCTACTTTTCTC
>NW_015386330.1:142135-185732 GCF_001527695.2 Protobothrops mucrosquamatus | reverse complement strand
GTCTTCACAGCTGCTATCTGCCCTATACAATTAAGCAATGATGCTTGTTGGGATCCAGGAAGTGTTGTAATACCTGCCCTCTGGAATGACCTGCCCTAGAAATTCAAATCCCCAGTGCTGGTTTTATTTAGATGAGCTCTTTTCCCAGAGCTAGAATAGGTGGTGAGTCCCTTGTGGAGATGGTTGTTTTTTCTGGACATTAATTTTATACTTTTTATTCTGTGGATTTTTTATATTTTTTTAAAAAAATTCTATGCCAAAGTTATAATTATGTTTGTGTGACTTATAAATTTAATAAAATTAAAACTGAATTGAATTTAGAGCCAGGGAAGGCAAGAGCTGACGGTAATAATTGATGGACAGCTGTAAAGCTTGCTATAGAAATGAAAATGTCAGCTGCAACAGTGAAATGGCTTCGAATAGAAAAATCTTTCACCTTCAAATCTGTTCTTCAGGTTCCTTACATAGGTGTATTAAATAGGCACATATACACACAACACACACACACAATGTACACCAACATATGCTGCAGAACCTACAGTATATAGTTCCTTATGAGATCATTCTACGACAACTAAATCTTGTGAAGGCCTGTCAACAATAGATCTAGAAAACAGCTTTGGAGTTTCAGGATTTCATCAGTTGGCTACTCTCAAACAGGAGCTTTTACAGTTCTTCTAAAGGGTTCAAGGAATTTAAAAAATTGTTAAGGTACATCTCTGCCCACCTAGCAGTTTGAAAGCATGAAAATGCAAGTAGATAAATAGATACCACTTAGGTGAGAAGGCAACAGCATTCCGTGTTTCACCGCATGCTCTGCACTCTGGCATCAGGTCATGCTGAACCCATGACCGTGGAAACATGACCTAGGACAAGGCTGGCTCCCTTGGCTAAGAAATGGAGATGAGGACTGCCTCCTATAGTCAGACACTACTTGATCAGGGAAACCTTTGCCTTTCTTTATAGCTCTAGCCTCTATCACATAAGAAAGGACAAATATTGCAAGATATTGTTCCCAACACAATGGTCAGTCCCATGCTAATTATAGTGGGGATAATATAGTTTGATTGACTGTGTTTAGAAGTAGTAATTTATATGACTATTCTTCCAATACTTGAGGCGATGTCACAAAGAAGAGGGGGTCAACTTATTCTCCAAAGCACCTGAGGGCAAAACAAGAATGGATGGAAGATTCTTAAAGAGAGATTCAAGCTAGCATTAAGGACATATTTCCTGACAGTGGGAACAAATAATCAGTGAAATGGTTTACCTCCGGAAGTTGTGAGCACTCATTCACTGGAGGTTTCCAAGAATAGGTTGGACAACCAATTGTCTGGAATGGTGCAGGGTCTCCTGCTCAAGCAGGGAATTGGACTAGAAGGCCTCCAATGTGCCTTCCAACTCTATTATTCTATGTTCTAATCCAGAGGTCTCCAACCTTTTGAGCACCAGGGACCGGTTCCATGGAGAGAGGTTTTTCTGCAAACCGAAGGGGGTGTGGTTTCATGTACTGCCTGCATCCTGCGGATGGGACTTTGCTTGTTTGCGCGGACCGGTTTCTGGCATGCTGCGTCCGAGTGCTGGTCCAGCGACCGGGGGTTGGGAACCCCTGTTCTAATCTATATAACATCTCCATTGAGTCTTTCATTGTGCAGAGATGTTCATATAAAATATGGAAGACAATTATACTTCAGTTCATACAGCTCATTAAATCTCAGTATAACTCCTTGGATATTGGTTTATAGACATTGTGGCTTGTAAATCATATTATTATGTATATCCAACTAACTCTGTTTATTTAATAAACCATGTTTAAATAAACCATGTTTAGTGTGGCATCAACCCAGCCTATGTGAATTAGGAATCCCATGCAGCGCCTTTCTCCCTTTTTATGGATTCTCTGTGATAGGGGAAAACATCAAGGGAGAAAGCAAGTGGAAAGCATGGTTATTCTGACTACCAGTATAATTCCATGATTGAGAAAGAACGGCTACATGGCAGAAGAATAATATGGACCGCAACTAAAATTCTGTCCCGCTGTGTATGAAGGATTATCCAGTATAATTTCATTGTACTGTATATAGGTAGCGCTCAACTTACAACCACATTTAAGACTGGAATTTCTGTTGACTGAGTTGGGTGAGTTGCACCCAATTTTATGACCTTTTTTGCCATGGTTGTTAAGTGAATCATACGGCTCTAAAATAAATGGAGCTTCCCCTATTGACTTTGGTTGTCGGAAGTTGCTGGCTGAGAAGATCACAAATGGTGATCACTTGATTTCCTTGTAAATACATGCTGGTTGCCAAGGGTCTGGACTTTGATCACATGACCGGGATGCTGCAGCAAGGACCAATTGTAAGTCACTTTTTTCAGTGCCATTGTAACTTTGAAAGTCACTAAACAAACGGTTGTAAGTCAAGGACTACCTTTACATGGAGAGGTGAATCCTACATTGGAATTGTTTTTCTCTCTAGTAAGTATTTCTGGACATGCAGTTTTAAATTATTTTAATAGCCAGGAGAATGGCTGGAGTTTTAAGAGTGTGATAGAAACTTTCAGAACCATGAAAATTCTCTAAAAGAGATTTGAAATGACTGATTGACACATTAAGCTGGCAAAGATCCAATACAAACTGAATTTTGCCCTGCCTGTCCTTTTAGAACCTGAACTCTCTTTTGGATGGTTATTGTTTCTGAAAATTCTTCTGGGGCCTTTTAATTTCTATTTAGAGATATAAGAAATTATACCTACCAAATGGAACTGGGCATCTCTATCTTCATCTCTCTACTCAGCAGACCTTAGTGAGCAAATGTACGCAGAAGGGACTATCATTTTTTTTATTTAAATGAGACCCACACAGTCATTTATATGCAACTCCAAAGTATGCCAGCACATTTACACGCACTGAAAATGATAGTAATCTTTCTATGGTAATCATTGCATGGAAAATGAAGAAATAAAAGGCATAATCGGTTTTCAGTCCATAGCGAAAATCGGTTGATTCCCCAAAGCCACCAAAACACACATGTTTCTGTGGATGGGGCATCTGGTAAGGAAAGGAAGAAAAGATGACACACAAAACTAAGAATGAAACCCATTCCTTTCCTGAGATTTCTTCTCTCTCGATACTGTTTTCCAAGAAACCCAGCGCATGAAATCTCAAATCAGCTTATTCAAAAACAGCCATGAGAACCACAGTCTGAAGTTGCAGCAGCTGTAGAAAAAGTGAATTACAGCCAATCCTCAGTCTTGACTGTTGCAACACCTCCGAAGGCATCTGATTGCAATTCGGATGCAATTAGCAACAGGCTCACATTTACGATGAATGCAGCATCTTGCGGTCATGTGATCACCATCTAAACCAGCTTCCGACAAGCAAAGTTACAGTAATTGGGATGCCGGATTTGTTAATAACTGCACAGTTCACTTAATAACCATATGATTAGCTTAACAACTCCAGTGATTCACTTAATGGTAAAAAAATGGTCATACAATCAGGTCTGGTCATGTGATGACTTACTTAACAACCCCATTGCTTAGTGACCAAAATTCAAGTCCTAAATGTGGACATAAATCAAGGACTAGCTGTACCCTTGAAAAAAATTCTCTTTAAAGAGTGAAAATAAGAGAGCTCTGCTTTCTGCTTAAAAAGGAGCATTAATCCAAGTTGCTGAGCCAAGATTTAAACTGAACGGCTTCTCACCTGACATTTATTTCCTGTATTTATATTGCTGCTCATTAACATGTACTCCAGGTAGTCTACAGAGTAGAGCATAAAATATAATGCAATCTTTTAAATACCACAAGGCACAATAACAGCATCCTAAGACACCTTTTCCCTTTTAACAACAGAAGAGTATGACCATTTAACATTCATTTAAGTTCTTCGTAGATAGAAAAGTTCTCCCTTATACTATAAATAGCAACAGTGTGCCCCTTGGCCTTAGGTTTGTGGACTTTAGCCTTCAGGGACTTTTGTTAGCAAGTATTTGTTGCAGCAATANTCTCCACTGCCACCGCGGCTATCACGTCAGCTAGCTCAGGCAGGGCCGTTGACACACAGCAGGGAGCCAGGTATATTATCAACAAGCCCACTTGCACCCCTTGCCCCCACTTCACAAGGAGGGACTCAACACCGTCTATCTGAGGCACAGTGGTCTCCCTTGGATACATATTCTCCCTTATAATGACCGCCACCCCCCCCGCCCCTACCCCGGGCCCTCGGCCAATGGAATGCTTGGAAACCTGGTGGGCACAGATCAACAAGGGGAACCTGGTGGGCACAGATCAACAAGGGGAACCCCTTATTTTCTCTTTTAAAAAAATGGTCATACTTCTATTTCTCTGTAAAATTTTGCTCCCACCTGTTTCAATTTTCAGGCTGCTCTTGAATATTACAGTATTATAGCAGCATATTTTAGATTTTTTCTTTCTAGCTCTGGTGCTTCTTTCTTCTTAATCCCATTACATTTAATACAGAAGTTTATTGTATGTTGCCCCAAGCTCAGAAGGTTGAAAGTATAAATTACACCAGGTCTTTACTTACTAACCATTCATTCAGCAACTGTTTTGAACAGTCCTCAAAGTTCTGGCCACAGCATCATCTTTGTGGTCATGTGATTGCATCTGGGCATTTGGCAACCAGGCCAATGTTACAACGGTTACAGCATCCCATGGTCACATGACTGTCACTTGCAACCTTCCCTGCTGGCTTCCTCCAAGCAAAGTCAATGGTGAAGCTGGCAGGGAAGGTCACAATTTGCCCTGGGAAATTGCTCCCACCCTCCCCTGTTCAAAAGCAGCCACTCCCAGTCCTGCTAGGCTTGGGGACCACCTGTGCAGCCTCTCCCACCCGGCCACAGCCTCCCATGGCCCTCCCTGCCTCCCCTTCCACTGCACCTTATTTGGCTAAGCACCCAGGGCTTGCTTAATGAACTGTGATCTTCACTTAATGATAACAATGGGGATCGCTGGAATTGCTATCAGTAAGCGATGTGGTCAATGGATATTCCAATCCCAGTTACAATCATTAACCCAGGACTACCTGTAATGCAGTGCTCCCCAGCTTGGCTAATCTCAAGATATGTGAAACTCAACTCCCAGAATTCTCCATCCGAGCCATTAGTAAGAATTCTGGGAACTGAAATCTATAGCTCCTAAGACTCCCTGGCTAGCAAAGTCTGGTGTAAAATATTATTTTGATAAGTATGTACTCTTTGTGTGTGGATGTCTAGTGAGATCTGCTATTGTACACCTCTCTCCTTCCTGACCTGTAAAAATGAAGTAAAAACATATAAAAGATACCGCATTTGTTATCAGTGTGGCTGGGAAATGCATCAGTTGTAAACCCTGCAGAAATGTTGCTTTTGGCAGCATTACTATAGAGCTAGCAATTAGAATGGCAGCTTTTGAAAATCCATTGCCACTAGAGCGTCACAACAATTGCAAATGTCAACACTGGGTGAGCCCACCCAGCTGGTCATTTAAAATCACTCTGCTCATGGCAGAGAACAATTCCCTCTTGACTCCAATTTAAAAGGGGTCAGATTGCTTGTTTCTGTTCTATAGTGGTCCAAGGGCAGCCCACTTTCTCCCCCCCCCATATTGCTCACTGTACACCATGGAGAGATTCTGGATCAGAACATTTTAGTGCAATTGCCTTCCTGCTTTGAAGGGGGAATTGCTTGCCAGCAGCTGTCTGAGATTTTCAGTAGCCAGTTGAGCATTGGCAGAATTGGGGCATCTCCTCTTTTAATTAAACCAGTTTATACCCATCAGCCCAAGAAAACCCATGTTCTCCCACCCCAAAAGTAGGCAAGGAAGAATTTTTGGAAACTGGATGGTGTGGGAGTGAGAACGACAGGCCACTTTTGTTAAATCACCCATATGAGATACTAAAATCTGACCTCAAGTTTTTGGTGTGCAACAGTGTACTATGCTATTATGTTATGATATGCCCCTTCAACAAAATGGGGTTACTAAACAGCTTTCTACTGCTTTTTTATATCATCACAATTGCCACAAAACACTCCCTACTCCACCAGGTAAAACAACTGTTTATTATATTTTGTCACCACTGCTTTTAGATGTTGATACAAGCCAGAGGGGAAGCCCAGGAGTGGAGCATTTTCCATGAAGTCTACAACTCTGACATTCCATTTGTGTTATATTTGTCTCCAATACATCTCAGAAGTTTCCTTTATGCTTATGGACTATCCTAGAAGCCTGCAGTGGCTCATTGAATAAAAGACTCAGAGATAAGTCTGACTTCTGCTGTCCATGTTATCCTCTCCCAAATAGTTGGGATGGGGATCTTCACCACATGTGAAGACTCAAGAATGGATAATTCACTCTCATTGAGTAGTTTTGCAAAGTTGCTGTTTTCTAGCTGGTTGCACAGTATTTCTTTTTCTTTTTAATTACCAGTTATAGTGTTCTTACATTTAGTATTGCATTCATTCTGGATCCTGATCACACAAATAACATTGGAGGTTTTGTGGGGTTTTTTTTTGCATTCTTAAAATTCTTGACTATTGTTTTAGCAAAAAGAAACCAATGACTAATTTGTCTTTGCATAAAAACTTGCATTTTTAGTGCTTCCTAATGTTCAAAGGGGTGCACATGTGTTGGGTTTTCTTTCAATTCTTCCCACAACAGCACAGGAAATATAATTATCCTATGCTGTGCTAAGAAAGCACGGCTAGCTTAAACTATTGGTCCATTTTTTGGTAGAAGTTAAATTTGAAGTGGTACATTTTGTGTATAAACAAGACCTCCTATTCCATACTGTTTGATTTTTCTACAATTAGGGATAATTTGTGGGGTAAAAAAAATTATGTACTTTGCACTTGCATCAGTTTATTTTCTGGCACCAAAACCAACTTTTGGATAGAATATTGCCTCAAGTTCAGATCTGTCACTTCTCNACTGCAATTAACAGACTCTTGGCATCTCACATCTAACACAATTTCTGCCCTATACATCATTGCAACTGTCATAGCAGGAAAGTGGTAATTAAACTTTTCATTTTTTCTATTTTCTGTATTTCTGAAACCATTTCATAATTAAAACTGAGGTTTTTCTACTATGCCCAAAATGCCTAAACGTTTTGACATTTTTGTGTCATACATCTACAGTACTCTAAAGAAGACTCTGACGAAGCAGCTAACAGTTTCCTAACTCTTGGAGTACTCCCAAAATAATTTTTCTGCATTCTCGCCCCTTTATTTTTCAACCCATACTGTATATTTAATAATTCAGGCTCTCATGTCTTCTGCTCATCACTCATTGCCAGTGTTTTCTGCAAAAAAGGTTTAGTGCTGTTACTGTTCTGATGTTTGATTTAAAATTGCATAGTATTATTAAAACACCAACACCAAATTGACTGATTCATTTTATTATTATTTTCTGCCGCTTATTAAGCTGTTTCATCCCTCCCAACCCAGCTGCCTCTCCCTTATCTCTCTCTATAAGTAATTCTCCAGCACTGATCATTCTTGAAAGAAGCAGAGTTTCCAGACAAGGTATTTATTGTGCCACTGCACTGATTAATTCTCCAGATATTACAGGATTTGAGTGGTGGAGGGAGAAATATTATTGTCTGCTACTTTATACGTTTCCCACCAGGGCTTCTTTTTCTCACTGCAAAAAGAGATTGCATTTCAGAGGACAGGACAAAGGGCTTTCCCTCATTGCTGAGCAAAAATGCTAGCCATCCATCCTTGAGTGCCAGCAAGACACTGACTGCCCCAACTGCTGATCCCTATTATTCTGCTTTTATGGTATCTGTTCTCACTTGCTGCCAAGCGGTGCTGCCCTGATTCTGCACGATCAGAGACTGGCAGTTCCTCCAGTTACTCTATTCTTCTTCTGCAGATAGCTGACAGCAGGAAAAACCTCCGCTGATCATGAAGCTGCAGGAGGAATTGGGTGAGCCTGCTGCAGGGCTTCCCTGGGCTACTGTTTCTACATCTCACTGTATTATAATTTTATAGTGCTCGATAAAATGGGAAAAGTAGGAAAAGGATTTTAAACAGAGCTTCTGGAATTCTCTCCAACCACTTAGTAGCAGTGGCTATAGCAGTCTTCTATATTTTTTGCCTCAGAGATGCTTTTTCAAAAGGCAACTGGACTTCCTTTGTTTTTGCTTGAAGGTGTTTCGCTTCTCATCCAAGAAGCTTCTGGAAACAAGAGTACACAACGGACACCCACAAAGTACATCTACACACAACCCTACGTGCTTGTCCAACGTAATACCAGACGAACCCCAGAACATTGGTCTTCCTTCCCCCAAATCTTTTTAGTCGTCGTTAAGGTCGGAAGTAGGTTACCGGAGACGTAACCCCTTCAAAAAAAAGACCAACGTAAAACCGGACATCGGGACAGACAGTTTCAGCCAGTAGTGGGATTCAGCCAGTTCACACCAGTTCGGCAGAACCGGTAGCTAATTTTTTTGTTGCCCAGACCCAGAATGGACTTCCGGAAGTGGCGTCCACACAGGTTGTATACATATTTGAATCCCACCACTGGTTTCAGCCCAGTTTTTGAACCCAATCCTTTTGCAGTTTTACCCACACTGCTACAGTCTCTCACATCTTGTTGGGTTTTAGAGAACTGTTTGTTGACAGACAGAAGCCCAAGCCCCTTTACACAAGTTCTCTCTCACATTTCACTGTTTGAAAAGAGTAATAAAAATAAACCCAAACCAGATTGAAACCATAGGGAACTGAGTTACAAGCAGGACTTTTACTTAAGTCTTTATCTCCCTTCTTTTTCCTTCCCTGTTTACTTCCAGATTCCTCCATGCTCTCCATTCAGGAGGCAATATGGGAGTGGGTTGGTCCATTCATTCCAATAATGTCATTTTTTTCAGGCTTGCATTTAGCTAATAAAGGCCACAGAGTTAAAACACTTATACTACTGCTGGCTGAGCATTACTATCCAATTCTGAGAGGCCACCAGGACAGCATTGTTGTGCTTAGCTCTTTGGGGAAGACAACAAAAGTATGGAAATGGACAAAGGTGACTGTTCATCAGCAGAAAGGAGGATGCTGAACAAGCAGCTCTCTAACCTCACACATGTGTGTGTCGTTATGTTTTTGTCTCATGTAATGGCTGGAAAAAATATAACAGATTTAAATACCTTGGGATGGCTGTTAGATGCTTTAAGACCAGTCCAATTAAGGTAGATTTAAACCTGTCATACCAATGGGCTTGGGACATGATGAAGACAATGTCATGGGGACATGTTTGTATCATGGTGAGTGAAATCCCAGAGTCTTGAGTAGTGCTGTCACTTTTTGAAATTGCTCTCATACAATTCTTACTGGCTCCAGCAAATCCTGTCTGTTTGTCAGCTAAACCTATTTTAAGTGTGTTTAGCTCGCAACTCTCTGTGATCCTTAGCACTCTATATGCTGAGATTACAGAGAGCAGATCCTTATGCTGTGGCACAGTTAACATTTGCAGAATACTGCAGTTGTCTAAAAGCTAAACAGAACCACCACCCCCAATAGCTCTTTATTTCTAAGCATCTGCTAGTCTTAATCTCCTGACATTGATCCAAGAAAAATCTTGCTTCATGAATTGGTAATGAAGAATTAAGTGCTCTCTTGATCAGGCACAAAAAAGGAGTTATGTTGACTCCTCCTGCCCCCACATTGGCCTTAACTTGAGACTTGATTGCTTGTTTCCTTTCTAATCCCTGTAAAGTGAACTTTCATCATTGGAGGAAATAATAGTTTACAGAGAAGACTGAACATATAAACCTGCTAAACTTTTCATAGGACACATTTCCTTCAACCTCCTCCCGAACCTTTAACAGGAAGGAAGGAAGGAAGGAAGGAAGGAAGGAAGGAAGGAAGGAAGGAAGGAAGGAAGGAAGGAAGGAAGGAATGCCTTGCTTCCAAACAAATCATTTCCAAATGTCTGAAGGTTGAAGTTGAGCTGAAATAATACATACCAAGGCTACAACAATGAGTAACACATCTAGTACATTCTTAATAGGAACAGAGTAATTTTTAAATACAACTTTTAAGCTTTTAAATAAAATCCCATACATGCAAAACAGAATTAGTCTATTCACTTTTTTATATATCCTGGTTTAGGTGAATCCTCTCTCTTACTCGATCCCTTTTAAATCCTATGACTCCTTTTCTGTTTTACAAGGGTGATTTGATCAAATCCAACCACAGATGCCTCCCAACATTATCTTCTGAATGATTCTCCTGATTACAATTCTGTATTTCTGGCTGTCTCTTTGATAGATCTTGTGAACACTTCAATATAACCTCCAAGTCTTTATTCTATATATATACTTCCATGTAGTTTCGGCATTTCTTGAGGTTTCAATGGTCTCCATCAATCTTCTTACATCTGTTCAGCATACTCCTGCCAAAGTACTTCATATCACCCAATATGATATCATTATTTAAATTCCTCTTCCTGTCCACCCACAGATCTATCTTCTTTAAAGCCTTCTTCAGATTGTCCCCACTTTTATTTTTGCTCTAACATCCCAAAACATAACTGCTTATGTTTGCTTCTCCAGCCCAACCTACTGTTTGAAGATCTGTTCTTTGAAAATATTCCTACTTACATATCTGCCAGCTTTTGTACCCCACAGAATTAACTGAAAAACTGGACCGCATCATAATCATCATCATCATCACCATCATCATCTTTATGTACATAGGTCCATAGATATTCTAAGAAAATAAACA
The DNA here is from genome assembly GCF_001527695.2 of Protobothrops mucrosquamatus. Lineage (NCBI taxonomy): Eukaryota > Metazoa > Chordata > Lepidosauria > Squamata > Viperidae > Protobothrops > Protobothrops mucrosquamatus. Next base: position 175,008 of record NW_015386330.1, on the reverse strand, counting down.
TGGCAGGGAATTGCTGGAAGATGTTTTGATCAGAAAACTGCCACCCAAAAGAGACTGAAATAGGATATTACATGGCTCAGCAGTTAAAGAAGCTGAGCTTGTCATCTGAAAAGCTGACATCCCAGGTTCGAGACTTGAGCACCTCACAACAGGGTGAGCTCCCATTCCTTGCCCCAGCACTTAGCAATTCAAAAGTTTGCAAATGCAAGTAGATAAATAGGTACCACTTTGATGGGAAGGTACTGCGTTCTGTACACCTTTGGCGTACAACCATGCTGGCCACAAGACCTCATGTCCTTGGTCAACGCTGGCTCATTCAGCTAATAAACAGAGATGAGCACTGCGCCCTAGAGTCAAACATGACTGGACAGGGAAACTTTTACAAATCCTTCTTTTCAAACCCATGTTTTCCTCAGTGCTGCTATATATTCACTTTTATTCCCCATAACATACTGCAGTTTTGCCTATAAGTAAGTATTTGAGTAGCTGGAACAACCATATCTTCATTTCCTGATTATCCCACTTCTTGTTTCCTTCTCTTCTGTTTCCTTTGCATTGAATATTACCTAGCTTTTAGAGGCAGAGGTCCATGCTCTAATACTCTGACATACCAACTCCACAGATAATGGTTTAGACATAAATACATTTGACAGTAATCTAGTGTGTATGTGTATACACAAACACATAGATCTATCTCTAGATCTGATATCTATGTTTATGCCTATGATATGCCTGTATCTATAATTCCCTTAAAATATCTGTTTTAGTTGCTGAGAGTCAAATTTGTTGCTACTGACACAGGCATAATTTAAATAGTGACTATCCTAATGAAAAATAGAATAAAATGGATAATTTACTCCCTGGAGCAGAGAAAAAAAATCTATGAAAAGACAAATCCTGCTGAGAACAAAGATGGCTTGTTAAATTGTTTGACTACTGTTGTTTGGAAATAATGCACAGATTATGCAGCACGTGCTTGGAAAGCAAAGATGCAGCTATCTGGGGAATATCTACATAAAGCAGGCTAAAGGCTTACTGTAGATTGAAGAAAATCTAAGCTGTTGTCAAGAAATAAGTTTCTGCATTTGTCTTTAAATTTTGCTGGCGGTTATCTTTATTAAGGAAAATTAAACTATTTATGGATGGGGACAATGTCAGAAACATTAGAGGTGGAGAAGTGATATTCACCACCACGACTGCCAACTTTAAAATGTCCATTATAGCTGTTCTTTAGGCAATCATCAACTTATTGCTGGACTGTGAAATACCTCACCAGCTGATTCTGTATATCATTACCATTTCAATGCACAAAGGGTTAGTTAAAGGCACTTAATTTTGTCCAACAAAGTTGTTTATTTAGATGGATTTAGACAACCTATTCTTGCAGAAGGAACATGTAAGTTCACTGTATAAAGATGCTGTAGGTTATTTCCTCATATAAGGCAGAACTGGGAGAAAGACTGTCCTTGTCCTTGCTCAGTAGGGCCCACTTTTCCTTTCTAGCACATCTCTCTCCTATGCAATCTTTAAGTACATAGGCAACAAGCACCGAACACAAATTTTGTCTTGGAAGAGTAGCTATTTACAACCTGTGTAAAGGAATGGCCAAAGGTATGTAGGTTATTTTCATCAGGAGTTTCTAATTTCTCAAGTAAACACAACAAGAATATCCCATCAAAACTTCTGATTCTATATTAATGTGGTGTTCTCTGAGCTTGGTTGTTTTCTTGCAGATGTTTCATTACCAAACTAGGTAACATCATCAGTGTTGGTAGGAATTGGGGTTTGCTCTCATTTCATATTCTAGTGGCTTGCCCTGTCAGTGTTGGTGGGTATGGTCTCCATGGTTCCTTGATTGGGTGGTATTTATAGTTAGCTTGTTTGACAGTTCCTTGATTGAGGACTGTATTGTAAATGCCAATCCACTATAAAAACTAGACAATTGGATTAAGAGAACTCTCAGTGACCTTACCAAGAAAAGTGAAATCACCAAAGAAGACCAGTGACAGAAGAAAAGTAGTGGACCCATTCTCCCACACTTCTATGAAGGCCCCCAAACACACAAGCTTGATGTACCTCTCTGCCCAAGTGTATCATTACCAAGGACCCCCAACGTACAACATCATCAAAGAATTGATAAAAAAAAACAATCTTGGACACCTCACAGAGGGAAGCAAATATTTCATCAAACTCCCCGCTAAAAGAATCAAAGACATGACAATAGATGAAGATGAAATCATGGTCTCATTTGATATCACAGCACTTTTTACAGACCCAGAATTAGCCAAAGGATTTATGACAGCACTGTCATACAACACACCCGACCAAACCAAATATACCAAGATTGAAATCCCAGAATCATGGATCTCATCAACCTTTGCCTAACTACGTACTTTCAATTTGTTGGACAAATATATTAACAAATCAAAGGAACATCATCTTGTTGGCATTCTTTTATTATAGTTCTGCTTCTTGTTGAACCATGACCAATGCAGGAAACAATCTGAATTTTCTGAATTTATTTTCTCTCTTTAAACTCAGTAGCTGTGTGGAAGGAATCCATAAGACTGCTATCACTACCTGAAACCTCTTCTCTTTTTTTCCCACCCTTCTAGCAAACCTCTAAACAAGCAAACAATCTTGACTGTCCTGGAACTGCTATTCTTGAAACAGGTTCCGTGTATTTAATGCAGTGTTTTAACTTCCCAAACAAGGAGGCATGGACAAACAAGCCCTCCACAGTAATGCTCCACCAGGTCTCTTGTTGCTGATGTCTTCGCACTTGATTAAATCAAGCTTGGTTGTACATCCCAGCACTTATAGAAAATATTCTATGTGACTAACATAATATTTGATTCTACAATATCCTTCCATGAGACAGTCCAAGCAGAAGAGGGGAATTCCAAATCCTGGGCTGAGACAGAAAGAAGGAAATTATCTAAGGAAATTAGTTTCCCTGTTTCCATAAGTTTATGATCTCAAAATAGAAACATGAAACATAAATAAGAAAATAAGCTCAAAGATGAATAATGAAATAATTATTATGATCAAAAATACTTAATCTTGTTTATAATGCAATATTTGGATGAGGAAGTTCTATCAAAGATTTAAAAGAACCAGCCTATCCTGGGTTTGAAAAATTTCTTTAAGCACAGGTTTTCTCTTGTTTCTGATTACAGCAGCTGGATCATTTGAAAACATAAATTTAAAATATGACCATGAAGACTCAGTCAAATCCTTTTAGCAAAGACAAAATATTGCCAGTTCACCAAATAATCCCATTGTGCCATTCTGCTTTCAGAACAATTTTTAAATATATTGTATTGTATTAGTAAGTAGATAACTTCTACAATATGCTTGCAGGTCAGAAAAGGAAGAGTTCTGCACTAATCACACTCAAATAATAATAATAATAGTAGTAGTAGTAGTAGTAGTAGTAGTANTGTTGGAGCATTCACCGCTTCTGGAGGCAGGTTGTTCCACTGGTTAATTGTTCTAACTGTCAGGAAGTTTCTCCTTAGTTCTAGGTTGCTTCTCTCCTTGCTTAGTTTCCACCCATTGCTTCTTGTCCTGCCTTCAGGTGCTTTGGAAAATAGCTTGACTCCCTCTTCTTTGTGGCAGCCCCTGAGATATTGGAACACTGCTATCATGTCCCCCCTCGTCCTTCTCTTCATTAAACTAGACATACCCAATTCCAGCAGCCGTTCCTTATACTGTATGTTTTAGCCTCCAGTCCCCTGATTATCTTTGTTGCTCTTCTCTGTACTCTTTCTAGAGTCTCAACATCTTTTTTACATCGCGGTGACCAAAACTGGATGCAGTATTCCAAGTGTGGCCTTACCAAGGCATTGTAAAGTATTAACACTTCACATGATCTTGATTCTATCCCTCTGTTAAATCATTGGTTCTGTCCCTTTCTGCTTAGTTTTGGCCTTGCACAAGGATTTTTTTAATTTATTTAATCCCAGGAGCCATCCAGACGGTTTAATTTTCAAGATTTTTAGGAACCACATGTGGGGAATATTGTATTTGAAAATTATAGCAGCTTTCTTGTAACTTCACCATACTATATATGCAACATGTGCTAATTGTCTTGCACCAGTGGAAGAGATCAGAAGTCTTTATGGTAGCTATTAATCTCACCACAGTGCAGTAATATGAGAAACAAATAAGCTTGCTTCAGAAGCTGAAGCTCCAGACAGAGAAATCCAAGATCCAGGAATCAGAGCTAAGTATAGTCTTCTATCACTCAATCAGAGAATCAGAAACTGCACACGGTCAGAAACTCAGTTCCAAGGTTAGAAAGTTGTTTGCCAACAGAAGTCTGATTGCCAATTCCTTCTTTTATAGTCCTCACTCAAGAAGACCAATTTTCCTGGGTCATGCTTCCTTGTTTTGAAGGAGTCTTGTTTTGAAGGAGGATCTTTTCCCACTGTGTCCGAAATAACTGAGCCAGCCCACTGCTATGCTTTTGGAACAGTGGGCTGATTACCTGACTGTTCCAGATGTGCAAACTCATTTTACAATAGATCCTGCTCATTTGGAGTCTTATCTGTAGATATACGATATATGTACTTGTCAATCCCTGTTCCTCCAGTTCCAAGTATGATTAATCAGACTGGCCCATAACAACTAATATAGAATTATATACCTTCTTCCAAATAAACAGAACTTGTTTTGCTATTGGCAAGTGCCCCATTCACCTCATGTATGCAGTCTGAAAAAATGCATTCAATCTACTACTAGTCTCCACCATGGATGTGATATCGGAATGTGATTACTATTCTTTTGCTTCTCGTTTTTATTGATTAGAAGACCTTCTCATATATTAAAAAAAAAAATCATGGGAGGATTTCCAACATCTTTATTATATACAAGTGTGAATTGCTACAAATTAAAGTGTAGCAAACTTTATTTAACTTGTCCTAAATAAAGTTGGTTTATAGTTTACAATTCAGGTTTACTTTCATCAATCTGCCCTGTGGCTTAAACCTGGAAATTTTTTTCAGTGCTATTGGTCTAAACCTGAAGCTTCAACTGACTTGCAAAGGGCTTTGACATTTGTCATTATTGATACAGTTCTTAATAATGCACAAATATACAGAAAAAGGCCATGGATAGCTTTTCGGACTTTTCATTTTGAAGAGGTCGGGTGGTCCATTTTTTTTTAAAGGCGTCATCTACTTTTAATCTGAGGAAACATACTGTACTAGGTGGTCCAAGGCCACCAAATTCCTATACAGATCAAACAGGTAGGCTAGGTTTCCATTTTTCTTGTTATGCATGCCACATGTTATTTGTAAGCAAATACATACAACAGCGCTGCCTTTGGCTCTATGCAGTTTTAGTACAAGACTACCATATTATCCTCCCCTTTGTTTGCATTAGATTGTCTTCATTTTATCCACAGCTACAGTACCATCAGTGAGCTGCTGGTTTTAAAGTAGTCTTTCATAAATTAAGTCAATATTGCCCAAACACAGTTTCAAAAACGTACAAACCTCTGTAACAATTGGTCGCCTCTTGCCATGGAAGTAAGGTTAAACAACGTATTGTAGGCATGACCAGAGGTATGTTTTGGGAGGAGTGGCCCTTCCCCTTTTCTTCAATCCTTGCTCAGTCTTTGAGAAAAGCCATTTCTTTCCTAGCATTTGCCATTAGCATTTTGTTTCCTGAATTCGTTCCATACCCAACACCACCTCCTCACACCCATTTTTGAAAGCCACTTCTTTCCAGCCTTCTAAGACAGACAGAGAGATGCACAGCAGGCTTCTTTATTTCACTTGTGTTTATTTTGCAATTACACAATCACATGAGCGTACTTGTTTAATTCCATGTGAACAATATTCTGATATGGCATCAGCAAGTGCCAAAATAGACAAGGATGCTTTATGGTTATTTTTAAAAAAGAAGCAGAGATAAAGGAAGTGAAAACATTTGCTTGGAAAATGAAACTTGGTTGCTTCAGGAAGTTATGTTGTCATTTTGAAAGCTGATTTTTGCCCAATCCCTGAGTTTGTTAACTTATTTCACAATATTCTTAAATATTTTTATAACAAGGAAGACTTCCTTCTTGTCCCCCTCTCTGGGACCTCTATTTTTGATAGTCCTCTCTAGAACTTTGTCCCAGGCCATGGGGTAGGTTGGCAGTAGATCCTCTGTAGGATGGATTTTTTGTTTATAGGTCTGTCTTTGAACCATCTACATTTTTTTTATCATATTGGTCTTGTTTTTTAAATTGTAAGCCGCCCAGAGTTGTTAAGAAATGGGTGGCCACTAAATTGCTTAAATAAATTATTACATGCAAAGCATCAGGAACAATAGCTAAGCTTCAGGGTAGCTTACACCCTACAAAAGCCAGGTCAATTCTGGATTAATTGATTAGGCCAGTTAACTGAATTCTGAAGTTCACATGACATTCTTCCTCCCTATCCCTATGACCCAATTAAGTATGTTGTACAAACATGGCCACAATTTGGTTTTGGTTAACGTAGTTGAAAAGATATACTTCTATAAAATATATAATTTGTTTCTTCAAAGCAAGATCTGTCTGTCTGTCTGTCTATCTATCTTATGTATAGCCATCTATCTCACTGGCAAGCATTTCTAGCAACTGAGGTCTGCTGGGACTTGTAGTTCAGCAATATTTGGTGGAACCATAGATTCCCCACTCCTGCTTTAGATAAGCTTGCAGGTTTTTTCCAAGACTTTTTGAAAGTTTCCTTACATTTTAAAGTTTTTTTTATTATAGATAAGATCTATCATTACTAGTCAATCTTGTTATCAGTTGAACAAACAAAGCTCAAGCAGAGTTATTGCTCAGCAGCAAAAGTATTTAATAACAACAGTCACGGTATTGATGTAAGATAGTACAGATCATAAAGATAAAAGACAAGTCACATAGTTTATGTATAGAAATTATATCTCAAGTTAACAAATCCTTCAGTCTCTAGTTTGTTTCTAAAGTCAATAATTAAATGAGTTAGTTGGAGGCATGTTGAAAACAATTGAGAAAGACCTGATTAATGACCGCCTTTTCTATTGCTCAATTGTTTGGGTTGACATTGCAAGAAATATGTTGGAGTTTCTTTCATAAAGGCGGCAGTGCTCGGAAGACAATATTCTTCCAAGTTGTTGCTGTGTATATGTCTTACTCCAGCTCTTTCTTTGTGATCAGGCACAGATTCCAACCATTGTTCCTTCACGCCCCCCTCCCTCATCCATCAACTGCTTAGAAATACAAAATGAGAACAACTCTCCTTTCCTTTTTCTCAACTCAGTTTTATAATTCAATCCATTTTGTAATCCTTGCTCAGTCTCATCCTGTCCTCTCAAGCCTCCCATAGTCCTGATTTTTTTCTGGTAGCAGCACCTAGCCGGCTTTGGCCAACACCCCCCCACCCCGCCACCGCCAATGCTAAGAAGGATTGAAATGGAACACCAGATGAAATCTTAGGGTCGGACTGGTTGAAAAATAAGCAACATGAACGTGAGCTCTTAGTACAGAAGAGCAAAGAAGCTTTTATAACTAATATACCTTATGGGAATCTTATACTTTGAGGGATATTTGCATTTGGGGAATGCCATAGAGAACATCATCATCATCTGAGTTAAAATAAGAACAAGTAAAAATAATATCAGTGGTGTCTTCTGTTACCAGGCCAATGGGGAAGATATGGATTATGCTATTCACAAACAGATTGCACATTGCTCAAAGTGTTATGAAGTTGTAATGATAAGAGATTTTAATTGCTCTAACATCTGTTGGGAGATGTAAAGGCATGGTCCTCATGGGAAATTCCTGACTAGTCTCGCTGACAATTTTCTCCTTCAGAAGATAAAGGAAGGCAAAATGCCCAGCTATCCTTTAATGTGCTTTCCTCCAATCTGTGAAGTAGCACAAAAACGTGCCAACATAACATGCTCTGTCCCAACAGCCAATCCACCTCAGTAAATAGACGGGAGTGTGGTGTTATCTAAAATTTTAATGCAAGACAAATAAAGGTCAATAATTGGGAATTGCAATTTCTCTCCCCCAGCAGTTCCAATCCCATTCAACAGCTTTGTGGTGCGGCAAAGCTGGATACGGTAATAAGATCCTGGAAATCCTGGAAGAACTGGCACTCTTCCTCCACCAGAAATCTCTAAATGTCAATGTTGACAGTCTTAACATTCAACAATCATGCTAACACTAAAATAAAAGCCCCGTGCTACCTTTCAAGTTGCCCAAATCTTAAGCCATTGACCTGGAGATGCTCTGCAACAGTGCATGGTCATTTGGGCTAGTTCTGAACCTATGACTTGCACTATTCAGGAGAGCAGTAAACCCATGTCCCACATCCCCAAACAATGGTTTTTCAACTGCCTTTGGTTTTTCTATGTATCCTTGTGTTCTCCAACCCTTGGTTTTACATTATGTGTCCAATATATGTAAGAATGTAAGAACTTCATAACTAGTTCTTCCAGTGAGCAATTTGGTTTTACTTTATCTCATGCTTAACAATCTGTTCTTCATATGGTGCAATAGTCAGAGGTGTTCAAAGGCATCTGTTTTCTTTGTTCAAGCTTTCTGATGGTCCAGCTTTCATGGCTATAGGTTACAACTGGGAAATCCATGACCTTGAGAGGTCATATCTTTGTTGTCAATATAATGTTTCTGCACTTTATTTCATCTAAGCTTCTCATAATCTTTCTCCCAAGTAGCAGATGTCTCTTTATACTAGCTCATTCCTCTCCTGCAGGATCTCATTAAAAACCTTCCACCTGGGGCAGTTCATCTTCTTGACTTTATTCTATGAAAATCCATTTGCTTGGAGGTGGGATTCTTTTTGGCAAAGTGCTATGATAGCTTGAATTTCTTTCTCCAGTGGATTATGATCAGCTGATCCTTTTACTACAATCTGCCCATCATACATGGCTGTTCTAGAAGCATACATTCCCAATGGTTTAGCTCATAAAGCCACTGAGATGCACAAGGCCTTTTAGCATTAAAAGGTAACAATCCATGAAAGGCATCTTTATTTTTGGGTAATAAATTGATATAACATTGATGTTCTTATTTATATAAAAGCTGGTGCTGATAGTGCAAAAGCCAAGACCTGAATATGAACATCTGGTTCTCTTGTAGCTTTATAATACTAATGAGATATACTGTCAGGTGCAAAAGATCAAGTCCACACATGAGGGTCTAATTAAACTGATTTATTGCTACTCATGCCTATGCACAGGAATATTCTCAACTAAGGGTTAGCATCTGCTAGGAGTTAGATAAGGGTCAAGGGAATTCAAGGAGAGTTGGACTTAGTCTGCATGTGGCTACATAGAGATTCTAGATAACGGGTGTCAAACTCGCCACAACATGTGACGTGTTGTGACGTATCACGACTTTTTTGCATTGCCGGAGCTGGGGTGGGCGTGGCCTCTGTATGATGCAACCGACCTGTGGGCCGGCAGTTTGACACCCCTGTTCTAGATGATCCATCTTTTGACTCCACCCCCAAGTTCTGCCCCCCCTTCTCCTACATATACTACGGTACTTCAATACAGGTTCAGCTTCTCTTCTGCATGCAATTTTTAACTTCCTGCCATTACCACCATAAGAACATTTTGGGGGTTCCAGGTTCCTATAACAATCTTGGAACAAATCATCCCTGAAACCCCATAAAAACATCAGGAGTAGAGCTCAAAAGCAGAGAAACAATAAATAGAGATGCCAAGTGATCCAATGAAGGAAACGAGTGTTGTCAATCTAGACGAGAAGAAGAGAATGTGATTTAAGAAATGAGTAAGAAAATGAAGAATGCCCATATTAGCAGTAAGTTCCTCTCCAACTGAAGTTATGAAGCTGCCGTTAGACGGGCTGAAAGTGGAGGACAAAGCTGGAGCAACTGCATCCTGGCCCATTAAGCTGGCAAAAGCCACAGCAAAGCAAGTAGCACCACAGGGCCTCCTCGGAGCCTTGAAGATTGAAATGCATAATCAGCAAAGGCAAGGCTATATTACTGGCTGATCTCCTTCCAAGTGCCCTGCGGCTCAGTTGTTCAGATAAAGGAGGAAGTTGCTGAGCCCCCTTTTTCCCCTGTTATACTGCACTCTAAAAGTTCCTCCAGTTCAAGAGGGTGTTCTAAGCAACAATGCCACCCAATGTCCTTCTTAATGTAAAATATTTTCAGCCTTATTTATACAAACTCCACATCCAGCTGCCACATGTGGGCAGCTGGCCCAGGCTCTTTAAAGGGGGCAGGGTATCCTATAGGAGCATTTTCCCCCTTACTCGCCTACTAACCCTATTATATCTGCAGTGAAGAAGTGTTCCTGATATGTACCAAGAACGATTGTGAGTTGAGCATTCTGAATTATTCTGGTTCCCTCTTCTAAAAGAATTTTTTTCTTGTCTATTAATAAGCAAGCTGAGAAATAATGGACTCAGTGTATATAATCAATTACTGCTTCTGATGACAGATTGTGAGTCAAAATATACAATGTAATTTCTTTATTTCCATGATTAGTTGTAAGATATGTAATATATGCAAACACCTCAAATTGAGGTCTAGATTCATCATTTGAACCCAGAGTCTTCCTTTTCTAATGGCACAATTGTATTTAGATCAGTAAACAACTTGCCCTTCTTGAGAATAGTAATTAGTGCTGGAAGGGAAAAGACAAAATGGTTAGCCAAAGTCATTTCCCCAAACAGTGGCAGCTGTTAAACAATCCTTTTTATCTGAGCTTCCTAATTAGAGAAGAGTCTTAAATATATTTTCTCTGCCATGTTAAACAAGCTAATTACTGGCCAGTATCATCTAGGGTGTTTTTTTGTTTGTTTTCTTTTTGATATATACATAATAATTTAATGCTAAGAAATGAAGAGAATTTTACAAACATCCAACTCAAGATGATAGAAAAGAATAAACTGCTAGCAAAATCTCTATGTGCTTCATTTTGTTAATGATAGTGTACATATGGCAAATGTAACAGATGCCTACAACAGCTTTGTACCTTCTAAAAGGTAGAGTGGAACAAACTTATAAATCTCAGGATATACTCCTTTTTGTCAACTTTCCCTTACCTGATGATTTCAAATAGTGTTGGATTACAAATCTAATCATCCAAACCACAATAGTTATTGGCTGCCTTGGGGGCGGATTACATGGGTTATAATCCAACACAGTTGGGGAGCATTAGTTTGAAAAAACTAAGAACATGGCATCCAGTCCCACTATTTCCTGGCAAATGGAAGAGGAAGAAATGGACACATTTCATTTTGGGGGGCTCCGTGATCACTGCAGACAGTGACTGCAGTTGTGAAACTAAAAGACACTGGCTCCTTGGGTGGAAGGTTATGGCAAACCCAGACAGCATATTAAAAAGCAGAGACACCACTTTGCTGACAAAGGTCTGTATAGTCAGAGCTATGGTTTTCCCAGTAGTAAAGTATGGCTGTGAGAGTTGGAAGGCTGACGGCCAAAGAAATGATGCTTTCGAATTGTGGTGCTGGATCAAAACAGTCAATCCTAAAGGAAATCAACCCTGACTGTCCTTTGGAAGGACAGATACTGAAGCTGAAGCTCAAATACTTTGGCTACCAAATCAGAAGAGAGGACTCCTTGGAGAAGACCCTGATGTTGGGAAAGATGGAAGGCAAAATGAAAAGAGGATGATGGAGGATGCAATGAACATGAATTTGGGCAAACTCTGGGAGAAAGTGGAGGACGGGGGAGGGGAGCTAGTGTGCTATGGTCCATGGGGTTGAGAAGAGTCAGACACGACTTAGCAACTGAACAACAACAACAACAAAGTTTCAGGAAGGTTGCCTTGTATGGTTACCACAAATTATTACAAGTTTTCAGGAAACAGTTGATTGTGCTTTACTGAAATTGTTACGAGGTCTGTTAATTTGATCAACTGCTCAAAACAATTATTAGGTACCTATTAGATGAAGAACTACTGAACATGCTGCATTTGAAAATAATAGCAATCCGTTTGGAAACATACCTATTAAGTTTACCAATTTGCAAGAGAAGATTCAGCAAAGAATTACCCAATGCTTTAAAGACTCCTTGACCACAAATTGAGCCCAGATTTTAGTCATAAGTCATGGTAGTCATTGAGCGGGTCACTATGTGACTTATAAAATTGAGTCAACTGTTTTTAGGATCATTAGGTGAGTCACTGTGGTTGCTAAGCAAATCATGTGGTTGTTAAGTGAACTACGTGGCTGTCGAGCGAATTTAGCATATCCAACGGGAAGTTTTTACTATTTTCTGATGGAAAACTGCAAAAAACCTTTACTAATTATGGTCACATGATCACAAGACATTGCAACCAGTAGTAAATGCAAATCAGTCACCAAGCACCCAAAATCTGATCACATGATCACTGGGGTTGAGAGTCCAATTGTTGTAACTTTGGGGACCAGTTGTAAATAGCTTTTTAAAAGTCTGTTGTAACCTTGAATAGCCGGTAAGCAAAGACGATCTATAGTAGTTTTGCTTTAGCATAAGCTGTGAAAAAGAATTTACTGAGAGGGGTGTTTAAAAATTCCAGTGACTGATGGAGCTTTCAGGGAAAATAACATTCATGTTTTGATGCTCTGTTAGGGTTTTCCCAATTAATAAACTGGGGGGAGGGATTTTTCAGTTTTCATAATTCTACATATGACAGAGGCAAGGAGGAGGATAGCAATGAGGAGAAAGTGTTTAAGCTGGTCTGTGAATTCAACCTATAGGGCCCAAGTGTAGAGAGGTTACATGATTACACTAAACTAAAGGCTAAAGGCTATGATTACTCTAAAGGCCAAAATTGCTAGTAATTACATGTTCATTTTATAAAAAGCTGACATGAAGCCTCCCTCCCACTTCATTGAGACTGCCACATGCCGGAAAAATAAGACTTAATCTTCACTTTCCCTTCTGCAATCCTGATTAAAATTGCCTTTTCCCCAAGCTATTTGGCTCCAGCTGTTTCTCTTGAAAATGAAGGATGCAGCCTATTTTGGGCCACATCATTAGCAGCAACATTTCCAAATTATACAAAGTCATAATTCTGCTCAATTCTACACTGGTCAAACATCAACTCATGTCAAGTGCTTTATTCTCAGCATTTAAAGAATGATACAGACTTATCAGAGAAGTTTCAGAAAAACTTCAAAAATATAACCAGGGCTCCGGAAATTAATAAATTCCATGTTTGAAAATATTCTGTATCTTCTTTCTCTTTGATCCTCAATGTAAGTCTGTCCATTTCAAAACAGCCCAATATCTTCTTGATTATCTCTTCGCCTAGTGGTGTTTCTTCATTCTTCCAGTGCTAAGCAAATACAATCCTCGCTGTTATTAATACATGCAATGTTAAATATACACTTTGCTTATCAATTTTTTCTGATATTGCACCTAATAAAAAGAAGAGTTCAGGTTTAAAATCTACATGTTTTCCTAACATCTTTTCTAATCAAGTGTGTATTTTTGTCCAGATTTTTTTTTTTTTTTGCTTTAACACAAGTCCACCACATATGGCAATACATGCCAGGTTTTTGTGTTCAGCAGATGGACAGTTCTGTATTGGAGAGGCTTTAATCTGGATTTTACATCAAGCAAGAAGTTGGATTTCATAACCTGAACATCTTCTTTCAACACTAAGACATATAAAGAGACTATGTAACTAATACAATCTCAAAAGATCATTCAGTTGTACAGACTCTTTCAGAAAGCCTGGCACATCAGGTGCAAAACTCTTAACGTTAGACTACAGCAGAAGAAGCCACAGAGATAGTAGCTGTGACACCCTTCTGGTTGTGGGATATTTATTTTTATTTATTTAATTTGCACCCCACCTTCATTATTTTTACAAATAACTGAAAGTAGCAAACATATCCAAAACACCTTCCTCCTCCTACATTCCCCACAACAACAACCCTATGAGGTGGACTGGACTGAGAGAGAGTGACTGGTCCAAAGTCACCCAGCTGGCTTTTGTGGCTAAGTCAGGACTTGAACTCATGGCGTCCTGCTTTCTAGCATGGTGCCTTAACCACTAGACCAAACTGGTATGTAGGAAGCTACAATAGTTGTAGTCGTTTTTAATTAATTCAAAGCTTCATATGTAGGAGACAGCATGACAAAATTCCCTATGGCTAAGCTATAACTGCCTCGGAAGCTTTTCACTGCAATGAATTCTTGCTAAAATTATGTTTACCGGGCCTTCAAATGGCTCTTATCTTACAAATACTCCTTAATACATAGACAGAGTTAAGGCTATGGAGCTCCATTCTCAATTATGCTAAGATAACAGTTAAGACAACAGTTCTATGCCCTACTGAAGTTAAGATAACAGTTCTATGCCCTACTGAAGTCAAAAGTGCTCTCAGAGCTCAGCTGAGTGAAATATATAACTGCATCTTTACTTAGTATCTGCTGAAATCCTGCACTGCATTTGTTTTGATTCAATGTAAGCAAAAGACCGTGTATGTGTGTAAGAATGAAAAACACTTTTCACGCATTCTCAAAGAGCTGATCCAAGATCTCTATGGATTGTTCCCCATCTCTGAGTTCGACTCTCATTATCACCTGGCACATGTCAAGAATTGAAAGTGGATTTAAAAAGAGCGAGAACATTCATCCATCGCTTTACTTGTTGCATATATTTTTAACCTTATTTACAGAACAGGGCATGAAAGCTATGAGTACAAAATGAAGGGAACTACAGGTAGTCTCTGACTTTCAGCCATTCATTTAGTGACCATGCAAAGTTACAACGGAATTGAAAAAAGCGACTCATATGCAGTCCTTACATTTAACAACCACTGCAGCATCCTCACAGTCAAAATGTAAGCAGTTGGCGATTGGCATATATTTATGACACTTAGTGTCTCAGGATCATGTGACTACCACATGCAACCCTCTCTGTCAACTTCTGACAAGCCAGGTCAATGAGGAAAGCCGGGTTCGCTTAATGATTGCATGATTCACTTAGAATGACAGTGATTCTTTTAAAAACCATGGCAAAAAGTTTATAAAATAGGCTGCAACTCACTTAACAACTGCTTTGCTTAGCAACAGAAATTCTGGTCCCAATTGCTGTCATAAGTTGAGGACTACTTGTATATGCCAAACGAAGATATTTTTTTAAAAAGGCTATTAATCATTGTTCTTCTAAGGTCCCAATGTTTTGATGGAATTTGCTATCCAAATAATACAACTTAAAGACAATGCATCCAAATGATATCACTCTTTCATCTTAACTTAACATGGCTGTTAAGTTAACATGCTTAACGTCTTAAGTTAACTTGGTTTTTTGGTGCTTGAAGCCAACATTGTCAGAGTTATACTCTGAGATCTGGAAACTGGTTGGTATACGGCCTTGAATTTAAAGTCACTGAGAAGGCATTCAGAAGCTGAATGACAAACACAGAGAGCATCCATTGTGACAGTCATATTATTCATGGTTATTCCAGGTTGACAGCTCCAGGACAGTTCAAAGCCAACAGCATTTCATATAGAATTTTCATCCATATATTTCCCTTCTTCATTTACAATGCCCTAGTGCCTGCAAGATTAAATATCCTCAAGAGTTATTTTGTTCTTTCCAGTTTTATGCATAGTAAAGACCTAAGCTCTGGAAGGCATCCATTTTTTGTTAAATAAATTAACTTTAGAACAGAATTTTATTTATTAACTAAAAAAAATACACTGGGTAAACCAAGTCTAATTCTTTGGGGAATCCTCAAAGAGAGATACAACCCATAGCTAGGGGGATAGTATAATTATTAAATTTTAGAATACATGTCTAAATATTATAGAATAACAGCAACAGGTCAACCCTCTTTCAGTTTTGGAAAAAAAGGGACAGAAAGTGTAGTGATGTCTTTGAACTTTGGTTTTGGAGAAGACTGTAGGAAATGACCAGGCTGCCCCCTCCCTCAGGCTCAGCCTGGTCATCTCCTGTATTGGCTCCTGAAAATACCATGAATAGCCGATAAAAAATGGATCACAAAACAAATCAATCCAGAATTCTCACTCAAAGCACAATTAATTGAGCTCAGATTATTATTTTTGGACACATTATACAAAGGCCCATCTACCTTGAGAAGTCCATAATGCTGGGTAAGATAGAAGGAGAGAGAAGAAAATCACAAGCAGCAAGGTGGATGGCCCAGACTGCAATGAGGATGGGGCCACCATTGGAAGACCAGAAGGGCCAGGCTGAGGACAGATCGCCCTGGAAAAAAATCTATCTATGTGGTTGCTAGGAGTCAATGACAATTTGATAGCACATTATCCATCAATCAATGAAAGAACGGAACTGCATACCAGAAAAACAGAGCTGTTAGGAACAATTACAATCCTGCACTAATTTTGTTCTCGGTCTCTTCTTTAGATCATTTAAACTACATTTATACCAATCCTAAGAGACTCTGAGTGAAGTACAACTAAATAAAAAAAAATCCAATAAAATATAATAATCAGAGTTTTATCAAAAACTATTAAAGCAAAGGCACTATCCATCTATTTTCACTGGAAAGTATTGCTTTGGCCTGTTTTTTTTTAAACGCTTGTAGTGCAGGGGCCATCTCTGGAGGAAGAATATTCTATAAAATGGGGCCTAAATTATTTGTATGTAATATAACGGGGGGGGGGGTTGCTCACAGACAAAGGCCTTCACAATCCAAATTTTAAACATTAAAAAAGATTAAAGTTACACATACATGGAAGTAAAGGCACAAAAATAAAATCAAATATAAGATCAAATAACCAATATTTACTACATATTAAAAATAAAACCTGTATAGAAACTTTCCCTCTACCACAAGGAACTTACTTGTCTTCTGTTTTCTGTACTATTTAAAGTGGAATCAAGAAAGCGGTAGGAAAAAAACCCCCAGTCTTGTCAGGATAAAACCATCCAGGTCCTGTAGTTCCAGCTCGGCTTGTTACAAACACTTTTTTTCCTGCTGTTTCTCAGACCAAAAATAAAAACCTAATCCTGGTGTATCTATATGAATTTCCCAAAGTGCCCTACATGATGATGATGTATCCAGGGCATTTCAGGATATTAAAATGACAATTTCCTACACATTTTGACCACCATGACTGCCAAGTAAACATACCGCACCAGTGCTCATCAGGACTTCTGGGTTAGATGTCGTAGCATTACGGGCACAGGAAAATGGGGCTCCATTTTCCATGTCCGATTTCACTCTGCTCGGGATCCTAAAAAGGGTCTAAAGTCACCCCGGAGAGACGACGAAGGAGGGGACCCTTGTTGATCGTGGAGAGGTGGCGGCCCTTCCGTTTGATCTAAGGAAGCCCTTCAAACTGGCAAGGGAAAGACTGGCCGCATTTATGTGGCCAGCCAGAAGCCACCAACAACCCAAGATAAGCACTAATTAGCAACCGCTGAACAACGCGGATGGAACTGAGTGAGAAAGTAATTCTCTCTTTATAATTTTAAACCTTCTTCCAGGAAAAAAAATTCCCAAAGTAAAGAATACCCTCAGATGATAGAGAAGAGGGAAATTTCTGCCCTGTTCTCTCAGGAAAAGAGAAGCGGTGAATAACTTTCCTTGGGGGGAAATTAGCGAAAATTACAAGATTTATTTGGATTTAATATAGAGACATAGCTTTGACAAATTTGGGGACTAAAAGTATTTTTAAGACTTTCTTTTTGAAAAGATATTTGGAAAGTTGGTGAAATAAATTTGGATTAAAAGCTGGAAGATGGATGTTAACAACATCTAGTGGTGAACCTTGGCATTACAATTTATTAAGCTTAAAGAAAATTTGGCAAAGCCCAGACATAGATCAGGCTTTTTGTTGTTCCTGGAAACTTTCACTTTTGCAGACTGCAGCTGGGAAAAGGGGAAAAAAATCTCTGGGCTATTTTATCTGTATGAAGGAGACAATAAACCATTCTGAATTGTCTGGCCTGGATTACAAATATTGACTGACTTTTGTCTCAAGAATTATCAAGAAATATTAGGAAACAGTGGGAAAGTTGCTTCTGGACTATTTCTCTTTGGAAGAAACATGGAGAATCAACAAGAAAATGTAAATGGACTTCAGAAAAAAATTCTTTCCATGTTTCAAGAGACAATTGTTTTAAATTATGAGAAGACTAAAAATAATTTAAATATCATAAATGAACAACTCTCCAGTTTAAACATACAAGCAAAAAATGTTCAGAAAATGACCATAAAGAATGAACTAGCAATTCAGAAACCAGAAGAAAAAAATAGAGGAAACTGATATAAAGATGGAAAATTCAAAAGAAGAAACCAACAGACAGGTACAGATAAATAAAAATTTGGAAGACCCAGATATAACACAAGAAATGGGAAAGTCATTTTACTTTTCAAGACTTCAGAACATATTTGAGGACAAGGAAGAAGAATTGATAGAATGGATGACAGAGCTGTTAGGAGAAATGCTGAAAACTGGAGAACAAGAAACTAAAAGAGAAACTGAAGGAGAAAGAAAATAGAGTCTGTTTAACGAATATAAATGTTTACAAAAACACTTTCATTAAATTGTCTTTTTTATTCCAAATAATATATACAGAAACAGAGGAAGAAATACTTGATGATCTAAATGCATTGACTTGCAAAGTTATTTGACAAAGGAAGAAAACTAGCGTAAGACTGAAGAAAATAGAGGTCCTGACTAATTAGATGAGGTATTATACCATCTAATGGATGTTTGAATATGATTAAAAGAATAGACAATTGTTAGAAATAAAAGGACCATTATAAATTAGAAGGATGTGATTTGTAACTAGGATAACGTAATTTTCTATAAGATGGGAAATATGAAAATTAGGGTTGCCAGGTCTGCTTCCAAAAAATAGCGGACAAGCGGGGGGGGGGTGTTAAGTAGTAAAAAAAAGTAGACTGTACAGCTTTAGATTATGTACCATTTCATCATAAAGCTTTTGAATAAAAAAAATGTCCACTATTTTGTGAAAAAAAATAGTGGACATTTTTTTATTCAAAAGCTTTATGATGAAATGGTACGTAATCTAAAGCTGTACAGTCTACTTTTGTGAAAAAAAATAGTGAACATAATGTGAAAAAAGTGGACTGTCCACTCAAATAGTGGACACCTGGCAACCCTAATGAAAATACTAAGAGGGTCAGTATAAGGGAAGCTTTTAGTTACCCAAACGTAATTAATTATGAGAAAAATGATAATTGATTAAGTTATTTTGAATATTGATGGGAAATTAAAATTGAAAAAAAGAGAAAAAATCAGGATATGGATTGAATAAGGGAACTTTGATTGCAAATACATTTGAGATATGTTTTGGCTAAGAAGATATTATAAACTGATATTGTTGACACAATGTATAACATTAGAAATATGTGATGAAGATGTTTATATTTAATTGTATAGGTATTAATAGCAGTAAGAACTATATTTGCATAGTGTGGAAAAACTATTATTATTGGAAGAAGAGAGGACCAGGGAAATACTGGATGTTGTAGTACTGGATATTTTGAGTGAAAGTTAATATGTATCACTGAATGATAAAGGAACCCAGACACAGAGTTGTTTATTAAGTGCTTATGATTGTAAAACTTGAAATTAATAAAATATTTATTTAAAAAAACATACCAGTACTCATCAGAAAACACACTAAAAATCCATTTGTATGAGACACAATCTGGGAGTATAAAATCATCTTAGCCTCCAAAAATCCACCAGCCGTGCCTCTCCAAGAAATTACTGGGAAACAAGGAAGCCCCTAGGGTTTTTAAATAGCTACAGCTGCATCTGATCAACCTAATCTGGCCTTGGAAATAAGCAAGATTGGACCTGATTAGTATTTGGATATGATAAGAGCAAGAAATTCAAGAGCTATAAGCTAGGCCAGAAAGGTGAAAACAAACACTAACCTGGGAGGAGTCAGTGACAGTTACAGCAACCATTTTGACTTTTTCAAGTTCCTCTTCTTGCAGATACCTTGCTGAATACCTTGAATCATTCAGGTCATTGTAAATAGTTGCAAAAGCCATGATGCTGGCAGGTATGGCAGATATGTGTACAAATATCACAATCCTTAATGATGCATTATGAAGAACACAGAAGGAAAAGATCCCATTATGGGAAAGAGGTGTCAAGAAGCCCTAGTTAATGAAAACCAAAGTATACCAAACTCCAGTGGCCGAAAATCTATGCAGGTCCTAGTTCATTCCCACCCGAAGGCATTACAAGGCTTACAGAAGGATAAAAATTATTCCAAAAACTGAGACAATGGAATGGCAGCATTTCATTATTTTCTTGCAATATTGCCAGCTGGATATCCAAATGTTCTGAAGTCACACTCAAGAATTACATTTCAGAGTTGATTGAGAAGTTCTTGTAGATGTGGACCTTAATGCTCTAATGAGCTGAAATCACACGAGTCTGTGTGCATGGCTTAACAATATACAAACAGATTGTGATGTGGTAACTCCACTTCAGGTCAAAACTCAAGATGAATTTTTGTAATACAGCTGGATTATGCCTTGCCTAAATGACACACGAACTGAATATAATCATTTTAATCAAGCAATCAGACACAACCAGAAAATGTTCTTTAGTCTGGGTAAAAAGCCAGTGTCATTGATATGTTAGTCTCACAAAATTTGTTTAATCAAGTGGTTCAGTTTAAAGCTGAATGCTATCATGATAGTAATCAATTCCTAACCTTAGATCTTTTGCTGGTCAATTACAATATACATTTACCTATGTACAAGTGTATTATTAGTTCAGTGGAGAAGAGATATATGAGGGTTAGGCGATCTTCATTTATGCAGAAAATTATTTTTCACAGATTACACCAACTTCAGTTCGCAAATAATATCAGGATTCCACAGACATGCCTTTTGAGCAATTGTAGATATTAAAACTTAGATATTGTAGATATTCAAAACTTAGCACTCTCCTGTTGAGTGAATATTCAAGGAGGTTACAAATGCGAATGTTTGCAATCATAAATGGTAGAAAACAGAAAGGGCCCTAATAGCCAGTTATAAGGAATTAATTTGCAAGGAATAGAAGGAAAAAAATCCAGGCCCATTCTTAAATTCAATATCAAGTTTTAATTAAAAGAAAAATATGAACATCCCAAGAGAGGATTGGCAACAAATAGCATCATCTGTTAAGCTGAAAAGTTCTGCAGTTTTTTTGGCATCTGATTAAAAGAGGTTCATTAGACAACGGACACAGCATTCACTGTGGGAGTTCAACAGATGCTTGGACGAAATATTTTAGCTCCATCTTAACGGTAACTTTTGGAATAAACCCCTAATTTGAACCTAGGGTAAATCTATTACCAGATGGCTCTCTGTTACATCTTCAGAGATATATACACTTGTTCCACAACTGAAGTTAGGAAAACTCTAGAAGGATAGACTATCTTCCCAGAATCACTGAAATCTAATTAAAATGATATCCTGCTTTTACCCTTGCAGACCAGAAATCAATCAATCAATCAATCAATCAATCTATCTATCTATCTATCTATCTATCTATCTATCTATCTATCCATCCATCCATCCATCCATCCATCCATCCATCCATCCATCCATCCATCCATCCATCCATCCATCCATCCGTTTCTGCAAGGACTTCTATTGGACCACTGTGTTATCTATTTGCAGGTAGGACTCCAGGGGTGGCAAAGGGAGAGTGGGTGGCTGTTTCATCCACCAAGAAGTCCAATGGGTTAAGGCACATGCCACCATGTTAACCAGCTTCTGATATGCAGTGTGACAGCACAGAGTGTATGCTGTTCTGAGTTGTGCGCTGACAGGGCAGCCATATAAATCGATTTAATAAATAAAATAATTGTTATTTTTTAAAAAAATAAAATACATTTTAATTTTTTTTAATTGTTTAAAAAATAATACATTTTCAATTTTAAAAATAAAACACATTTTCAATTTTAAAAACCAGTGTCTATTAAACATCATAAGCAAACTTTCTATCAGGGACCTGTGTTGAAAATTCTTATAAAGCCTGCCAGAATGAATACTCTTGAAGTTGAACAGGCAAGACACTGAACCAATGCCCAATTCTAAACTACGTTCCTGGAAAATATGCCAACTGTACTAGAGAGGTAGTGTCTGCAACCTTTATAGATTTCAAAACTCCATGTAGTTCCATTTCTAGGTTCTGGGAGAAATTTGTAGCATCAACTTTAACAGACATGCTATTTCCTACTCCGTGATTAATGAATTATAAACAGGAGGCTATTGGAATCCATCATTAAAAAATGTTTCTTCTCCATTTTTTTTCTAACATAGCAGCTGGTTAGCAGTATCACTGTATGACTTACAGTAAGTGAGCAGTGGTGGAATGGAACAGAATATGAAGATGATACAGAATAACACCAAGGAAAAGGAATCTGTGGTACTCAGACTAGGCACTAGGGAATTGAAACCAACCAATTTATCGGTACAGAACAGAGTGATGGACCATTGATAGTGATGAATACAAAAGTCTCACTACAAAAAGCAGCTCATCCAAAATTCCACTTTGTTGGTATCAAATCCACCCACAATATTTCAAGAGAAAAATATAAAATGGCTAATTGTGAAGAAGAAAAATTGGACAATAATATATTTAAGCATTCATGGTTTGAGTCCATAAAAAGGCCAAAATGTCCACCTGTCCACTGAATGGATAAAAACAAGTTGATGGGTGCAAATAACAAGGCCTCAAAAAATTTAAAGGGGGGAAAAAAGGAAAAATATAAAAAAACCTCCTCATTTACCATTAAGTGAGCATGTACCAATAATAAATGTTTCAAAAGCATGAAAGTGTTCTTGCCTTCAATAACTGATAATAGAAAAGACATTACAATTCATATTTTAATATAGTTTTCAAACTATAAAAATAGGAATTGATATTGACATCTTCCCTCACAGTTTTCAGCAATTCATATTGTTGAACATATCTTTTATCAAATAATAAAAAGCAATGAAATAAAAATGCAAAAGACTTCATCATAATTGATAATGCCTTAAAAGGTATGTTTTTAAGGCTTAGAGTTGACTCAGAAGCTAAACTAAAAATTATTTTTCTGGACCTAGTTGATTTTTATTCTATAACAGCTGAGAATATAATTAGGGTTTAATTCAATGTTTAAAACTGCAGTTTTGATGAGCAATATTTATTTTAAAAATCTCATCAGACTTTGCCCTGATGATGCCAGTATAATATTGGGCAGAAAATCAGTTGCTTTTCACAAGGCTTGTTGAACAACTTCCAAATATTACCATAAAGCCTTGCTTAAACCAGCATTTGCAATTGGCTCTGGATGATGCCAACAACAATATATTTTAAAAAACCCAAATATTTCTGGAGAAAATATATTCATTGATCTTCAATTTTATGTCAATTAAAAGTCCAAGAAATTGCAGATTCAGAGGTTAAAATGAGTACACTAGACAGGTTCTAAATTAGCTTTAGTCAGCACAAAGGAGAAGACAAGAACTTGCTACAGATACACCTCACTTACTTACTGCCTCATTTAGTGACCATTTGAAATAGAAAAAAATAGCTTTGTGATCAATCCCTGCATTTACGGCTGTCACATCATCCTATAGACATGTGATGGCCATCTGGGTCCTTTGTACCTGACTTGCTGTTGCAATGTCTTATGGATCTATGACAGTGGTGGCGAACCTATGGCACGGGTGCCAGAGGTGGCACTCAGGGCCCTCTCTGTGGACACGCGCATCGTCGCCCCAGTCCTAGGCCTTCAGCTGGGTTTTATAAAACCTTTTCGCTTTAGGCTTCCGTCACCGTGTGCAAAAAAAAAAAAGGTTCAATCAATCAGTCAATTTCAACTTCTCGCGGGAAAAAAAATCTTGCAAAGTTGGAATTGATTGATTGAACTTTTTAGTCCCACCCAGTCTGCTGTTTCCACCACAGCCATGCCCACCCAATTGGCCACACCCACCCAATTGGCCACACCCAGCCAATGGGCTACACCCAGCCGGCACCTGACGATGCATAAGTGGGTTTTGGGTTGCAGTTTGGGCACTTGGTCTCTAAAAGGTTCGCCATCACTGACCTATGATCACCATTTTTATACTTCACATCTGGCTTCCAACCAGCAGTGTTAATATAGAAGTTGAAAAAAAATCCTACATTGCAGTCACATGATGTTTCGCCTAACAATCATGGTGCTTCGCTTAGCAACCAAAGGCATACAAGTGAAGTTGTATGTGTGTTGTGATCAAATGGTGTGTTGCTTACAAGTCATGGTTGCTTAGTGACAGATTTGCAGGTCCCAAATGTGATTGCTAACTGAAGACTACTTGTACACCCAATTCCATATATATGCACTGAGATAAGCAATACATCTCTGCAATATATGAAATAATGGCACAATTGAGTTCTTAGTTGATTCATGACTAATGGTTTGAAATTTTCTGTGCAGCCAAATGTTTTGAATCAAATCTGACACATCTAAAAGGGCCATAATGAATGCAGTGCAGACTTTTAAGGAAAGTTTTGGTAAACCCAAAAGATGTGTTTTCCAGTTCCTCAAATGTAGAATTTCAACAGAGGGCCAATCAAAAATAACTATTCAAGAAAAACTCTGCCTCTCCGGGGAGGGGGGGAACATATACAGTATCTAAATGTCAATTTGACAGCCTGATTTTTGAGCAAATTATTTTATGCTCAAACTAGAAAACAATCAACATGAAAACGACACTAGTAATTGACAATATTAAGAGCTTTTAGGCCTTTTTAATTTGTTGGAGCCAATGCATGGAAATATGACAAAATAATTTCATCATGGCTTGAGGGTAAAAAGAAATCGACCATTAAATTTTGAAATTATCTTAATGACTTCAGGGATTTTGTGAATATAAATCTGGAATCAAAATTATATATTCCTTTAAAAAAAAGTAAACATAATACCAGTGCAGAAGCAGGACAATGCTGATGAACAATATTATTGCATATGAAAGAAGTAAGTTAACAGTTGGTATAAAACAAACTTTATTGGATTAACTTCTTGGTGGCTTCCAAGTGAAACTTAAAAGTGCTACTTTTGACCTCCAAAATCTTTTATCGATTGGCAACCAGATACATTCAGGATTGCCTGGCAAATGCAGAATGAGCACAACAATGACAGAAGGTTTTAGGAGAAACTATTCTTAAACTTCCACCTTTGCGAAGTAAAAGCTAGAGGTAAAACAATCTCCTAGTAGTGTTCAGATGGTCCCTCCCTGATGGTATTCAGGATGCTGCTGCTTGCTGTATGGAACCTTCTTGACCAAAACAATTATTTCAAAGGGGATGCATTCCAGAAGAGTAAGAGGCAACTCAGTCCAGATATTTTACATGAGAGAAAGAGGGTGAAGATAGCCCCTCCCTAATAGTTTACAGAGTATATATTGTATGTAGATAGTAGAATCTTCAATCTCGCAAGATTTTGTCTATAGGTGTGAAACAATAAAGAACTCAGCTTGGAAGAACTGTTCAATTTTGGTTTTGGGCCTGACATACGTTCTCCTGTACCATTCTTCTTAGAGACTCATGCCTTGGTTATAATGCCTAGTTTAAGGACATCATCACCATTCTAGCCATTGTCTATCCACTGCAGGATGAAGGCCTCTGCCACATGTTTCCAACCAATACGGTCTTGAGTTTTCTTTTGCCAATTGGGCCTGCAATACTTGCTGATGTCATCACTCCATCTTGTTTTAGGTGTCTTTTGTGGATGCTTTTTATCAAGTGGAATCCATTCTATGACTGCCTTAGCCCACAAGCCATCAGTTCTTCTTGCTATGTGACCAGCCCATTTCCATTTCAATTCTTTTACTCTTTTGATGACATTATATATTTTTATTTGTTCTCTAATCCATGTGCAGGTCATTCTGCACAAAGACTTGCACATGCAGAAAGAGAGAATAAATTTTATACAGGTTATCTTTTAGCAGATTGATAAAAGAGCAACGACACAAGAGAAACCAAATTCTGCACAGCTGCTTGTTCTACCTGCTGTCTTCTAATAGAGGGCTGAATATCTTTAAGTATCACTGGGTTGGCTTGCTGAGGAAAATCTGTTGAATGTTTACCATACATATATATTTTTGTGGCTAAACATCACTCTGGTCAAATGATTGTAATATATTACAAATGAGCATAATAATCTCAACTCTTTCCCTCCTGTCTACTTCTCAAATGTATTTACTATTATTTCACTTTGTCAAATTTTCTGCAGGTATTTTTTTAAAATCATGAAATTTTTAAATCCAAATGCCTCTAAATAGCAATTTTCCATCAAATGTTTCTTTTTGCACACATCTTTCTAAAATATCCTTAAATAAATATTATTAAATAGATGAATCAGATACTTCTGAAGGTATATCTGTTGTGGTTTGCATGCTAACTGTGTGAAGATTATAAATGAAACAAATAAACAAAAATGTGACCCAAAAACATTATTGTCCTGTTTTGAGGACAACAAAGTACTGTATTTTCTGGCGTATAAGACGACTGGGCGTATAAGACGACCCCCGACTTTTGAGAAGATTTTCAGGGTTTAGAAAGTCGTCTTATACGCCGGAAAATACGGTAGCTTACCACAGTGGAGGATTTAATCCACAATAGGGAATCTAAAGCAGAGATGATCAACTTTTTGCAACAGTTAGGAGAAAATTCTTTTTAAAACCTGTATTTTCAGTTTCTTGGTGCTGCAGAAATCAGCGGGATGAACTGACTAGGATGAAGGGAATTGAAATGTTCAACTTCTCCCTCTCCATTTTGGTTCTGTAGAATACAGAATAATAGAATTGGAAGGGACCTTGGAGGTCTTCTTGTCCAACCCTCTGCTCAAGCAGGAGAACTGATACCATTCTGGACAAAAAGGCTGTCTAATCTCTTAAAATCCTCTACTGATGGAGCACCCATTAACTTCTAGAGGAAAGCTATTCTGCTGATCAATTTTTCTGACTGTTAGGCAATTTCTCCTTAGTTCTATGCTGGATCTCTCTTTGATAAGTTTCTATCTATTACTTCTTGTCCTGTCCTCAAGTGCTTTGGAGAATAGGTTGAATTAAATTGGATTATTTGTTTTTGTTTTTTTTAAAGAAAACAAATACTGTAAGGTTTAGCAGAGGTTTAATACAGCTAGCTACTTTAATGTTCATTCATTCATTCATTCATTTATTCATAAGATTAATAGGTCTGCCTTGTAAGACACAACTCTGGTCAGCTCCCAACAACAATAACAATTCAAAGAGTTGGGGAGAGGGCTTAAGCAAAAAAACAAAAAAAACAAAATAAACCTCACAGCTGGATTCACAAGAGATAGTAAAAGACAAACCACTCTATTCTGAATCCTAAAACACCACACTGAATCTTAATCTATGCTTAACTCTAACAATCTAGTTTTTGTGTATATGAGATTGTCTATTAAATAAATAACAAGAACAGAAAAACATGTTACCCCCTAAAGTGTAAACATGTTGGGCTGGGTGTTATTTGTCCTTGTAATTGTTTTACTATTTTAATCCTAACTCTGCACTTGGCTGCTTGGAATTTTCTGACTGCAACAGCATTAGAAATTGAAGCAAACAAACAAACAAATAAAAATGCAAACAGAAAATACAAATCTTAGCTTTATATAACTATCCATATACTCTAAATCAATATTAAAAACCATTTATAACAGAAGATTAAACTTTACAATAAAAAGGAGAAATGTCAGCCAACTGGGGTGGGGCTATTATATCCTCTAATACACAAAGTTCTCTTGAAGAATAGCTTATTACTAGAAATAAAGTCTAAGATATGTGAATTTGGTCATACTTACACCTGATGCATTGATCTTTGGGCACCTGGACTACAGGCTTTTTTTGGTCTTGATTTGCTGAAATCTTTAACTAGGGCTTTAATTTTTGACTTCTAGACACTTCTGAGTGTCTCTGCTATTGAGTAATCCTTCGGGGAATTTGATTTTTGACTGACCAATGATGCTTTTACTTTCTAGCCCTAACTCAAGATAAAAAGGAAGAGAGCCTGTTAAATAAAATGCCCAAAATACATGGATTTATTTTGCCTATTAGAGAGATTTCCAGATATTCTCATCTCCCCAATAACCCAAGTTAAAGGGAGCAGGTCTTCTTCCTGTAATCTGATCATAGTTACATATATGGATTATAAAATGATATCTTAAAATACTCATCCAGATTTTAGACAATGGTTTGGAGAAAAGAATGTCTGACCTCTCTTCTTTAAAGCATGAGTTGTCCTCTAAGGAAATGGGTTTTTTTAGAGCTCACAATTATTATAACCAACTGGTAAATTTGGGAGTAATGTCAATAATCTGAGAAATTTTCAGGATCTTATCTCCTCAAAACCAATTTTTTTTTTTCTGTGCTGAAAGCTTGGGTGTGCCTATGTTTATCCGAAGGTGAAAAAACACTAACACCCAACAGCTGCCTTGTGCTGCAAACTATGGTAGTTTAATTTATTACCTTGCTGCAGCCCTTTTCTGTATGAAATTAAGATTAAAGACACAAGCATTCACCTTATCAGCAAGGTCTAATTCTTTTACATTGGTGGCTGCACACAGATTGGTTTTAGTGGTAGTAATATTATTAATATGGTTTGTCATACAGTCAGCCAGATGTTTAGACTGTTTTTAATATTAAATGGTTCATTGCAGATGTCTAGACTGGATTTGGCATTTTTATGTGCCTATCAACTTGTTCCTAAGTACCTGGAATAAGCAGATGCTGTTTGACAGCACTGCCCAACCTTTCTTGGCATGGTACCCACTGGGACCACCATGGCTGGTTTATGCCATAATCTTTCAATTTTGATTTTTAGATCTTAATACTTTGTGATCTACTCCAACTCTTTGTGTTATATTAAAATATCCCCCTGGTATTGCCACATCAATTATCCATACTATCTTCTTTTCACCAACAGTTACTGTATATCTGATGTGTTATGAACCAAGACTTTATCAACCTGTATTTGAAAATTCCATAATTTTTAACCTTACATTTTAGACTACTTTACAATTCTAAGTTCCCACCAATTTTTCATTACTGGCACATAATTTTTACTCTATTCCAGGAAATCATTTTAGCAACTGTGTTATGTCATTTTTATAATCAGTTTGTATGATCTTCTTGTACCAGCTAAGTATATGATCTATTGTTTCTTCTGCTTCTTTGCACAATGAATCATTTGATGGTTTTTCAATTCTGGCCTTGAAAGCATTAGTTCAAATAGCTGGTTCTTGTGCAGCCAAAATCAAGCCTTCAGTTTCTTTTCTTTTCTTTTCGTTTCTTTTCTTTTACAACAGTTCCAGTTGTAAGCCATTGCCAGATTTATGACTATTATTTCTTTAGCGTATATATTTATCTCAAAACATTCCATTATATATTTTTCTCTAAAACAAATATATATTTTGTTTACTGCCATCTATCAAACTAATTAAAACTAAGTACACAGAATAATTTTTTAAATTATTTTAAAAAATAAAGTTGCTTCAGAATATGAAATTCAGAAACAAAAGAACTTTTGGAATATTTTCTCTACCAGACTAAATAATCCATTCAGTTTTTGTTTTTTTTTTGCCTGTAGAGTTCAACATGTTGCGCCCTCTCCTTCATTCTCACTGCTGCCATTTCCTCACCCGTGACTTAGTGTCTTGATAGTATCACCAACTATTGTTTTGCCAAAATTGGTTGGATGATTTCAGACAACATAAAAATTGCTAATATGGAAATGACCTGAATTTATAGATTGTCCTAACCTGCAGTGTGGAATATTTGGTTTTGGCATGTTGTGTGAACCCAAACCATTTTATTTTACACAAAATGTATCATGATGTGTTAATCCCAGTCAACTGTAATTAACTCAGTAAATTTTGCTTAAAGAAACCAGGCTTCTTAATCAGATGATTTGATTGTTCTAATTTGAAAGAAGGTGTAGTTAGGGCTAGTAAGTTCTTACATATTCGCTGCTGTAAGAGAAACATTATATACCATAGTCAATAACAATTGTTCTGTCTCCCATTTACCTCTTTCAAGAAAGAGACCACATAGCTAGAGTGTTTCTCAACCTTGACAATTTTAAGGCATGTGGACTTCAACTCCCAGAATTCCACAGCCAGCATTGCTGGCTGTGGAATTCTGGGAGTTGAAGTCCACATGCCTTAAAATTGTCAAGGTTGAGAAACACTGTGAGAATTACAGAAACCAAGTTTATCCTGCAACTATCTACT
Organism: Protobothrops mucrosquamatus; assembly: GCF_001527695.2. Classification (NCBI taxonomy): domain Eukaryota; kingdom Metazoa; phylum Chordata; class Lepidosauria; order Squamata; family Viperidae; genus Protobothrops; species Protobothrops mucrosquamatus. The sequence goes on along the minus strand of NW_015386330.1, from coordinate 144,765 downwards.
ATGTGTTGATATTTAATGTGATAATTAATTGCATCTAAGATCATGTTTGCTCCTAGCAGAAATCAAGTAGCTTTGCATGTACAATGCTCAAAATCAACACAATATTCAAGTTCAAGGTGATGAAAGCAACTGCGTCCACATCATGATTTTTGCATTTCTAAGTACACATTTCAGCACAACTTTCATCTCTGAGTTAATCAGCAGTTTGTATACAGCACAACAGCCTCCTTCTGGCAAGCCTCTTACATAACTCTTCTTCCTCCCCTACCTCCCCCACCAATAGTGAGAATGCTCTGACAGGGTTAAGGTTTACACCAGCAAGGATCTCTTGCCAATGCCGTATCAGGATTAGCTCTTTTCTTCTCTGCCTGGTGCACCCTGCCAGCATAAGAAAGCTGTGAGCACAGCAGTCTTGCCAAGCAGATATCACTGAAGAGCGGGTCTGCTCTGCTATTGCACAGGATCAGAATAGCTACATGAGAGATTAGTCTTCAGTTCTTCCGTAAAACATGGCATTTGACTTGGGTACAGAAGGTAAAAAATGGGAAGCCGGCATTGATAAACGACTGTAAGCAGGAGTGTAAGACCCTAACTTAATGAATATAAAATGACTTCATATAAAAGGGACTACTGTGGTTTATGCAATAAAACATGCTTAAAAAGATTATCTTGGGATGTACAATACTGTACCAGTCCTTGATCTGAGTCACATAACATGCTAGCTTTAATATGTCTTGTTTGCTTTTGGCTTAATTGCAAGTCTGTCCCATTACTCTCCACCCACTAAGTGGTTTGTACACCATGATTTACATCAGAGGTGGACGTCTTTTTCAGCCTGGGGATTACATTTTTTTGCCTCTTCGTATATGACTTGCACAGGGGCCGCAGAAGCCATGGCTGGTGAGACAGACCAAAATGTTTATAGACCTTTTTCTTGCTTTTTTTTTGTCAGTTTGGAGCATCCACTTTACTTTTAAAAAAATTCTCGAAATGGGTCAATTTTTTTAAAAAAAATTGTCTCTTTCAGTGATTTTATGTACTGTACATGTGCTTAGAAAGTGCTGCCTTGTAGTCAGAAGGTTGCCCACCTATGTTCCAGAACTCTGCATGTGATGGGAATCTGATCACTATGACTTGTAAATCACAGCTAATGGCTCATCATTATGTGTAAGACTAGCCAACTATGCCTTATTTGACAAACTAGATTTACGTTATGGGATAACATAATGTAGGAACCTAGATTCAAGAACTAGCCTAGTGTTTTGCTGTTGGAATGGAAGAAATTTGAGGGTCTATATCTGGAGAGGTAACTAAGGCTTAGTGAAGCTTTTGTTGTTGTTGTTACTGTAATACAACTGAAAGGTTTACGCACAGCAAAGACATGAGCAGGCAGGAGTGCTGAGCATATAGAAAGCTACATCTTGCCAGGAAGAGGGTCATGTGGAAAATGTTGCTCTAACCACATGGCCAGGGAACAAAGCCAAGAAAGAAGAGATCCTGAGATTAATGATCTCATAAACAAAGAGCATAATGATGATTCTAACAGTAGTAATAATAATAATAATAATAATATGACCAGAATCATGATCTTGGTCATGATGACAAGTAAAGCATCCAGTCTTAGAATTAACATTGAAGACGCCAAAGTGGTAGCTACAGTAGCTTCTGCCTTTTAGGATCAATCAACAACAATACAGAAATCAAGAAATAGGCCACATACTAGCACTTGATAGAGAAGCCATGAAGGTCTTGGAAGAGATACTCAAATGCTGGGAGGTGTATATGCCTACAAAGATCAGAATCATGCACTTATCTGTGTGGTCACAGATGGAGCATAATCAACATAATGGAACATAATCAACACAAAGAGTAGGCAGAATAAGAAACTTGATGGAACATAATCAACGCAAAGTGTAGGCAGAATAAGAAATAAAGGAACACAGACCAAATCCCTAACTCTAAAACTGTACCCAAGTGTCTCTTATGGGTAATACGTTGTGAGGCACTGAGAGACCTCTGCATGTCAAAGGTCTATTGACTTTTAGTTTTTGCCTTTCCTCTCTCTTTTACCCAGCCAATAGGTAAATTCCATAACTACCAAGCAAACCTCCAAGGAAATCAATTGGCTGGGAGAGAATGAACTTTGCATACATTTGCAAACTTTGCTTCTTTTGTAGCGTTATCACTTATGCCGCCCACATGAATTCTAAAGAATATAAAATCTCCTAGAATTAAATGTGTTACTATTTTGAATCGAGAGCAAGCAGTCTAAAGCAAAATCTTGGGGAAATTGCAAGTGTTGCCTTAGAAATCCTGGGAATAGGGTTTTTTTAAAAAAAAAGAAAAAAAGAAAGAGATTTGCCACAACTGCTCACACAAAGCACTACAATTTCTATTTTATTTATTTATTTATTTATTTATTTATTTATTGTTATTTAAATTTATATACCGCCCTATCTCCCTTACGGGACTCAGGGCGGTGAACAGGCAATAATAAAAATCACAATAAATATTGAATAAAAAGCCTGCTCTAAAATACCCCATATAAAACCCCTAGCAAAGCCCAATCAAAACTACGCCAGGCCGGCCGCATGGAATAGATGGGTTTTCAAGGCTCGGCGGAAGAGGCG
>NW_015386330.1:131550-142035 GCF_001527695.2 Protobothrops mucrosquamatus | reverse complement strand
GGCACCCTAAGGAGGCCCTCTCTGTGGGAGAGGACTGGTCGAAGGGAGATATTTGGTAGGAGGCGGTCTTGCAAAACAAATTTTGTTTCCTCTATGCCTTGTTTAAAAATTGTGCTGAGTGATTTTTTTTTTTAAAAAAATGCAACATAATTAGCGTTTTATTGTTTTTTTTACTGCTCGCTTTCCTGTTTTTTTTATCACTTTTTAGTCTTTGAGGATTGTAGGAAATTTCATTGTCAGTGACAAAGATTTAATAATAATACTTTACATTTTCAGCCTTTCAGTTTCTGAACCCTAGACTATTAGCGATATTCTTAGTGTGACGATGGTGATGGTGATGATGTTAGTATTGAACTTGGGTATTACTCAACATCAATTTCAGCAGTTCCAAAGATGGAAGGGGAACATCTTTGGAACTGGGGTCTCCAAATTTGGCAACTTTAAGACTTGTGGACTTCAACTCCTAGAATTCCTCAGCCAGCTTTAGATCAAAAGCTGACCTTTTCTATTCTACATGTCCCACTTGAATTCTTAGATTGTATTTCTCACTAAATGAAGCTCCATGTAGGTCCATGATACGCCAATGCTCAAAATCAGGTATATACATTTAGAGATTCGACACCCCCTACTAATATATATCCCATTTTTATAAGTCCTTTTCTTGTTTTTGTCTTTGAATGCCACTCAAATGAAGCCAGAGAAGAGAAAAGGGCAAGATAGAGAGTAAGAAAGACTTCATACTCAAGTGTACTATATGGATTTGACAAAATGTATAGGAAGACATCCCTATTTTATGCTCTGCTGGCTTCCAGACTTGAAGAAAGCTTTGATGGACTTGCCCTTTCAACATAAATGAGAACCAACCAGAGGACATTAACTGTAGAAGGAAAGTTTATGCACTGCTACATTTGCAATTTTGCCACCCACTGAAGTGAAGGAAGCCCCTTTTCCCCCCTTGTTACTTCTTGTTTTTCTGATGACCTCTTTGGCTTCCTTCCAGATGAGATGCCGACCTATTGAGTACAGAGTTACACTTGTCAAAGCATCTTAATTTCTTTTTTTTATCCAAGCTAAACTTTGCCAACATGGTAGGCAAAGCTTTGGGAACGGATATGAGCCAATCATATGAGAAAAAAAAATAATAACAAACAGCATTGCTATTAATGCATCAAACTTTCCCATGAGTTCTGCTGCCAAAATGCAGAAGCTCCAGAATGTTTGAATGGGAAAAAAAATGAGAAAACATCCATACAATCACCATAAACAATTTGAAATGGACCTGCAGTGGTGCCAACTTTTTCCAACATTGATATACTCAGAAAGCTATTGGTGCTGAAGAGGGAGAGAGAGAAAAAATATGAGGGAGAGGGAGAGAGAAAAAAAGAGGGAGAGAGAGAAAAAAGAGGGAGAAGAGGGAGAGAGAGAAAAAATATGAGATTAGGCCAGACTTCTTGCCAGCAGGAGAAAAAATTACTCCTATGCCTTGCAAAGCTGTAGTGTTTCAAGTGAAAGGACCAGCTATATTGCAATTCCAAACACATCACTATAAACACCCAGCAATAAACTGAGTTCAATTCTGAGGAGCCATCTTACCCCATTATGACTAATCTGCCCCACTCATTTCTGTGGAAGAAGCCTACTTTGCATCCCATCTGCCAAAGACTTTTGGCTGGCCAGGACCAGAAGAAGAGACTTTTCTGTTGTGGCCCCTTCCCTCTGGACTATTCTCCTGCTGGGTGAGGTCCACCCCCACATTTCTGGCCTTCCAAAAAAGCCTGAAAACTTGGTTCTGCCATTTGACCTGGGTCCCAACAGGGATGTGCTATGTTGGTGGTGGCTGACAGTGTAGAGAAGATTCCCGCCTCCGAACCGCCCATCATCTTGATTTTTAACATTTCTATTTAACTCTCCTAATTTTAATTTTCTTGTATTACCTATTTACTGTTTATTATATTGTAAGCTGCCCAGAGTTTCTGTATCAATGAGACAGGCAACATAAAAATTTAGTAAACAAACACCCAAAACAAACTCTCTGGATGGAACTGTTGTCATGTAACTGGACTAATGCAGATATGATTCTGAACTGGTGCAAAGATCCCATGTGGGTGTCCTGAGCCTTTAATATTTGTATGTTGGAGGAAAAAGTGACACTTAAAGTCATTTGAAATCCAGGTGACAGATTCTGTGTGACTGTCAACAATCTATAGATAGTTATATATACACCACTCCTTCAGAGTTTCCAGTTACAATTGCTTCATGGAAAACAATTTCAGACCACTATATCTATCATTTTTAGTGAAAAAAACTACTCTTATATTTCCAAAGAAGAAGCCATGTTAGTCGATTAAAAAAGAAATATTGCATTTTAAAGGTTAGCAATATTATTTCACATAATATTGTGTGAAGTACAGTCTACTTCATGACAAACATATCTGGGTCTGGTTTTCCACGAAATTGCTTTTGAGTCAAGCATTTTCAAGTATTTAATCATGCGTCTGGAAGATTATATGTCAAGCGTAGGCTGGAAATTCTTCAAAATGGTAAATGTTCTACAAGACGCTTTATGCTATATAATACATGTAAAAAGAAAAGAGATGGGGAACCACTGGCAGATGGACTAATAAGGGATGCATTCTACTGTTCACAAGCATCAAATCTTTCAAGTCTAGGTATATTATTTTGGAAAAAAATATTGATTTTATCTATTCAAACAGTGTTGAAAAATACCTCCTAGGAAAAAATGGCATATTTTATATGAAGGTAGACAAAATCAATGGGGAAACCAGATTCACCTAACAACCTTGTTATTAATTTAACAACTGCAGTGATTCACTTAACAAATATGGCAAGGAAAGTCGTAAAATGGGGCAAAATTCACTTAACAATTTTTTCCTTTAACAACATAAATGTTGGGCTCAATTGTGGTTGTAAGTTGAGGGCTACCTGTATACCCATCTCTTCTGAGGTACCTATTTCCAAATGTACCTAAAGCACAGAATGCACTACTTCTAAGTTGATCCCTCACCCACTTAGCTATATAAATAGCTGTTAACTGCTTAGGGAAAGGAACACTCAAAGCAACATTATAGGCTGGTGTCAGGCAAGGATTGTACAAATCTCTTTTTTTTTCTTACTCCTTTTGCCCAACATTGTCTTTAGTTGGAGCCACACTGGCTTACACATAAAAGCTTTAAATCCAGTGCAGAGCTTATGATACAAATAAGCCAGTAGCTTCAAGTCTGCCATATTTTTCCAACTCTCATAAAGCTTACAATTGAAAATCCCTACAAAATTCTTGGCTCTTTATATAATAATTCCTTTAGAAGGCAGATTAGGAAGAAAACAGTCAGAAATCTTATTTGGGTTGTTTATAAGGAAAATCAAAACAAGACCGCATCTTTTCCTGTCAGCCTTTTCCATAGATAAATAATTCCTCCCTGAAATTTTGCATTTCTAATCAAGAATGCTGGTCTTTTCTTTCAACATTCTCTAAGATAATTTTTTTCTTTCCAACAATCAATCCCTCAATGGGAAGAGGAAGGAGGAACAAATATAAAGCCTTGCCATATAACGGAAGCTTTGTCTTTGTTGAAGGAGCTTCAGAAATAAGAAGCTTGCAGTCTTTTTTTGTTCAGAGAAGTTTATCTAATAAATGGCAAACTGTGGTCAGGCTTTGTTAGTATATTTACCTACATGTATTTATTTTAACAATAACAATAACAATAAAGTTGGAAGGGACCTTGGAGGTAATCTAGTCCAACCCCCTGCTCAGGCAGGAGACCCTATACCATTTCAGACAAATGGCTGGCCAATCTCTTCTTAAAGACTTCCAGTGTTGGAGCATTCACCGCTTCTGGAGGCAGGCTGTTCCACTGATTAATTGTTCTAACTGTCAGGAAGTTTCTCCTTAGTTCTAGCTTGCTTCTCTCTTTGGTTAGTTTCCATCTATTGTTTCTTGTCCTACCTTCAGGTGCTTTGGAGAATAGCTTGACTCCCTCTTCTTTGTGGTCACCCTTGAGATATTGGAACACTGCTATCATGTCCCCCCTCGTCCTTCTCTTCATTAAACTAGACATACCCAATTCCAGCAACCATTCCTTGTAAGTTTTAGCCTCTAATCATCTTCGTTGCTCTTCTCTGTACTCTTTCTAGAGTCTCAACATCTTTTTTACATCATGGTGACCAAAACTGGATGCAGTATTCCAAGTGAGGCCTTACCAAGGCATTATAAAGTGGTATTAACACTTCACGTGATCTTGATCCTATCCCTCTGTTAATGCAGCCTAGCACTGTGTTGCCTTTTTTGGCAGCTGCAGCACACTGCTGGCTCATATTTAAGTGATTGTCCACTAGGACTCCGAGATTCCTCTCACAGTTACTATTATTGAGCAAGGTACCTCCTAAAGTTAACTATACCTGTGCATTTGGTTTTTCTTGCCTAAATGTAGAACCTTACTTTTTTCACCATTGAATTTCATTTCTGATTTGTTCTTTGCTCTTCTGATTTGTTTGAGATTACAGGTAGTCTTCAACTTACAACAGTTAATTTAGTGACTGTTCAAAGTTACAACGGCCCTGAAAAAAGTTACTTATGATCATTTTTCACATTTATGACTGTTGCAGCCTTCCCATGGTCACGTGATTTACATTCGGATGGTTGACAACTGGTTCATATTTGTGACGGTTGCAGTGTCCCGTGATCCCGTGATCACCTTTTGTGACCTTCTGACAAGCAAAGTCAATGGAGAATCCAGATTCATTTAACAACCGTGTGACTAATTTAACAACTGCAGTGATTCACTTAACAAACGTAGCCAAGAAAAGTCGTAAAATGGGGCAAAACTCACTTACTCACTTAGCAACATAAATTCTGGGCTCAATTGTAGTTGTAAGTCAAGACCTACCTCTATAGCTTCTTTAAAAAAAATTCTAATTTTTATGTTTTTCAAATTTTATTCATAAACTGTCACATAAATCACAATACAGGTAACACAATACACGTGCTTTACAATCAGTACATTCTGGCTCCAAAATGATTGTGTTGTTTCAGAGGAGACCGAAATGCTCTTATTCAACTATATTACACATTTGCAGGCTACGCTGGGAAGTACTTTCCATAGTGTTGAGTCTACAACCATTAAAGTGCTATTCAGCTCTCTTGAGTTGGGCATTTGTAACACGATGTCATCCCTTGATCTGAGTGTCTGAGTGCAATGAAGAATTCCTTCAAGGAGAAATGCGTATGTTAAGACTGGGCTAGTTAGGATTTTAAAAGCTTAACCTGGTCGTTCTTAATATAATATAATTGTATTTGACTGGGACAGGTTTTCAAAACTCCTTAGAACACCCACCTGCATCTTTTATGGTGACAGAACTCTAAACAGTTTTTGAGAATAAGCTTGTTGAAATAATGACACAGGTAGTCCTTGTCTTATAACAGTTCATTTAGTGACCGTTCAAAGGTACGACAACACTGAAAAAAGTGACTTATGACAGTTTTTCATACTTACGATCAACACAGCATTTCCATAGTCACATGATCAAAATTCAGATGCTTGGCAACTGACTCATATTTATGACGGTTGCAATGTCTCGGGGTCACGTGACCACTTTTTGTGACTTTCTGACAAGCAAAGTCAATGGGGAAGCCAGATTCACTTAACAACCGTGTTACTAACAACTGCAGTGATTCTCTTAACAACTGTGGCATGAAAAAAATAAGTTGGAACTAAATTCACTTAATAAATGTTTCACTTAGCGACAAAATTTCAGGCTCAATTGTGGTCGTAAGTCAAGGACTACCTGTACTCACTGCTCAGGAGAGGATTAGCCTTCTCTAAAAAAGAAAGTGTCCCTTTTTATTGAGGACTTTACACACACACACACACACACACACCACACCTTCTAAATACATGAAAGCATAATAAAATTCTATGAGGTATCATTTATCTTGGACAAAAAAGGCTTCATGAGATTTTTTTTATGCAGTGATATGTATATAGACACTCCCATCATTTTAATGTATTTTGTTGGAAATCATCTGGAAACTATCATCACAAAAATATATACATCAGTAAGCGTATCTCTCCAGTTAACTCCCTGGCCACATGAATCATCATTCTATTTCTGTACATGGATTAGCTTCAGAAGTGCTACCAGGTGCCCTCAGTGTCCAGCCCTAGCATCGTAGCAGGCACCACCATTAGGACTCCCACCAAAAGACGTAGGTGCCACAGATGTGCAACTCTTATTCACTTTATAGACTCTTTTTCCACCATTTCCTGCTGCCGAAGTAAAATTAGGACTAGCATCACCATTAGTTAAGGCAAAGCAGTTAGTACTGGCAACTGCTTTGGATGCCATGATACAGAAGTATAAATGGTTCTTTTTTTTTTTTCATTTCTCATTCTTGGATTTTTACTGTCAGGGATTAGGAAAAGTACTTGCGGGATTTTCTGCCTCATTGTGCCAAATTAACTCAGCTCACCTTGGATACAAAGAGGCTGTTTTTGTAGAAACATTGAACTGCAAATTAGCTAGCAACATTACAGTTTGGTATGTTGTACAAACCCAGCCTATTTTATTAGTTTTTGGTTTAGTTCAGAGGTCTTCAAACTTGGCCTTTTTATGACTTGTGGACTTCAACTCCCAGAATTCCTCAGCCAGCGTGCCTGGCTGAGGAATTCTGGGAGTTGAAGTCCACAAGTCATAAAAGGGCCAGGTTTGAAGACCCCTGGTTTAGTTTAATTAGGTTAAAATTAGTTTAGTTTAGTCCCAAAGGTGGTTTTTCATGAGGTAACTGAACTTTCTTTTTTTTTTTGAAGAGGTTTCACTTTTCATCTTCAGCTCTGAAGAAGCTTCTAGGATGAGAAGCGAAACCTCTTCAAAGAGAAAAAAGAAAGTTCAGTTATCTCATGAAAAACCACCTTTGGGACAACCATGACCTTGATGACTGAGAATCTCCACAGACAAGTTTAGTTTAGTGTACCAGGAGAAGCTGGAAATCGGAATTAATCATGCAAAGGGTGATTATAATGACCATGGATATAACCATGCCGTGATAAATATAAATAAGGTTTTGATTTGGGAGTTTGTTCCACCACCTCTGACCCTCAAATATTCTTGAATAACCTTTGTTAAAGTCAGAGGGCCTTTCGCCTTTCACTGCTTTCCACTCATCTTTGAGCCAGCAGGAAACAAAGCCTGCCTGAAATTGGCTGCTCCACTCCTGATTTTCATTCTGCATCTGCTGCCTCTAATCTGAATGATGCTGTCCTGATTGTCCATGTGCAGAGGATTGTAAGCCAAGTAACCAGTTGATTCCTTTGGCTTTGCTGCCCTTTTTTTTCAGCAACTCATTAGCCAATAGGAAAAGCAGCTGCCAACACCTGCAGCAAGAATGAGCCTGGACTGGCTGCAGGGATCTGCCCATCTTTTTTTGGCTCCTCCCTGTGCTACTCTTCCTATACAGGTGGTCTTCAACTTATGATCACAAATGAGTCCAAAATTTTCTTTATTAAGCAAGAAAAGTTGTTATGTGAGTTTCACTTATTAAGTGAATCACTGCAGTTGTTAAGTTAGTCACACAGAAGATCGCCAAAGGGGATCACATGACCCGGGATACGTGACCCATCATAAATACATGCCAGTTGCCAAGCATCTGAATTTTAATCATGTGACCATGGGGACAATCATAGGTGTGCAAGAGTCGTTAAGTGTGAAAAACGCTAAGTCAGTTTTTTCAGTGCCGTTGTAACTTTGAACGGCCATTAAACAAATGGCTGTAAGTCGAGGACTATCTGTGCCTCTTTCTTTCATAACCCAAGTTGAATAAAGGTTAAAAAAAATGGAGTCACAAAGAATGCTGAGTCACAATCAACCTTTTTGTTTAGGATTTCTTTTCCCTTTTCCTCTTTCCTGTCTCCCCTTTCCTGTCTTGTCCTGTCCTTTCCCGAACACTTTCCTCAGTGGGAGGCAGAGAATAACAGAGTTTGATCAATTGCTTCACATGAGGCTGATGTATATAGAACCAAGCAGTTCTTCAAGTTCTGACAGTTCCTCTTAGCTAGCTAAAACTGAGGGAAAATTGATAATGCAATACCTTTTTTTTGGAATGGGTAGTGACATTAGCCATCTAGGGATATGAGAGAAACTCTAGCTAAGCATACTGAAGAAGGAAACAAAGCAAGTGTATTTAGAATAGCATGCAATACTCAGAATGTGTGGATTTTTCTTTATTGTGATCCTTCACCAAAAACCGGGCAGACTTTTTCCAATCTTCAGTTAGCTCCTGAACCCTAATCTATATAATAAATAATTAGTACAGGGAGTTCTCGATTTACAACCATTCCTTTAGTGACCATTCAAAGTTACAACAGCAATGAAAAAAGTGACTTAACAACCACTTACACTTTACTTACAACTATAGCAGCATCCCCACAGTCATGTGACCAAACGTTGGGTGCTTGGCAACTGGCATGTATTTACAAAGGTTGCAGCATTCTGGGGTCACCATTTATGATCTTCCCAGCCAGCTTTCAACAAGCAAAGACAATGGGGGAAGCAGGATTCATTGAACGACCGCAAGATTCACTGAGCAACTGCAGTGCTTCCTTTCACTAGGGCAGGGGTAGGCAACCTTGGCTCTTTTATGACTCGTGGACTTCGGCTCCCAGAATTCCTGAGCCAGCATGGCTCAGCTTGGAAACCTCTCCCTTTCCCCTCAGCATGGCTGGCTCAGGAATTCTGGGAGTTGAAGTCCACGAGTCATAAAAGAGCCAAGGTTGCCTAACCCTGCACTAGGGCAAAAAGGTCGTAAAATCAGGCACAACTCACGGAACAAACATCTTATTCAGCAACAGAAATTCTCGTCCCAATTGTGGTCATATGTCGAAGACTGCCTGTATCTTCTTCTGAAACCGGTCTCATTCTGATGGGGAACGTTGCCTACCTGCATCCCGGGCATTTTGCTAGCTATAAAAGGGCAAGAACCAGAGAGAGAAAAGAACCTACATGTCTCTCTTCCTAAGAGGAAGGTGCAGAGTTTTCTTTTCTGCAAAAATTGGTGATAACAATGACCACACTGACATCTCCTACCCATCAAGGGAAGAAAGTGCAATGGAAGAAATTGTGATGTAGAGGCTTGGAGACCCCCTACATCTTTCCCTGTGCTCAAGAGAGAGTCAGAGGATCCAACTAACTACATGCCTTAAATATCTGTGCCACTACAGTATACAGTGCCAATAACTACACTACACAGTTTGGACAATGTGAACTCCGTTGTTTCATCTCTTCTGAGTAACAGCCACTCAAGTTTCAGGCAGAGGTCTTTCTAAACATCTAGAATTGTTGTTTTCAGCTGGTGATTTGCATGGAGGCTATGCATATACTGTAAATCCATACTTTACTAGGGAACTATATGAATTCCTCTCCCTTTCTTCAGCCCATGCATAAATCCTGCAAAGCTCTGCCATATGGCTGCATCTTCAGGAACTTCACCCAACAAGCTACACCAAACAAAAGAAGCCCCTTAATGGATTAGCAGTCTTCAATTATAGCAATGAATTATAGGTTTAACACAATGTGTTAAATTGAATTCATTATAGTTGATTCAACAAAACATGGTTAAAATCATGGTTTAACAGAATGCAAAGAACACTTCAGTAACGTTCAGAGAATCTTGCATTGGTGTCTTTTGTTGTTCTACACAGGTTTTTGGAGAAAAAGTGTGCAGGATCTTTTCAGATTTTTTTTCAGCTATAAGGCCCAGTCTACCCCAATGATACAAATTTGGAAGCACTGTTAGAAAGGTGGGGGGTTTTTTTGCTTACACATTTCCATTTTGAGAATAGAAACCGTTTAGGATTTAGCATGACAAATCAATTCCTTACAATGGGGAAGGAAACTCTGCTAAAATCTCAAATTTAATCCATTCTATGTCCAACTGAAAAGTCTATAACATCTGATAGAAATCTGTTGGCTGCTGCATTAACAATTAATAGGTTTAACCTATTCAAGTTCAGGCTAATTTCATGTGCTGCATCTTGAACAGCTTTCCTATCAAATGCTATGATTGCTATGCCAAAGATTGAGTTTGCCTAGGTATTAACAGCCCATGTTAAAGAATCTTTCACTGAAGCTAATTATTCAAGAAGACTTTGGTCAATTTCTGAATCAATCTATTTAAGATGCAATTCATTTCTCTTCTAAACACCAGCATTTCTATTATCCCAATGAGTCTTTTTTTTAGATATTTTTGTACTGCCTTCATTATTTTTATAAATAATTCAAGGCAGTTATTTATAAAAATAACAAAGGCAGGACAAGGAAGCAGCAGATATATCTAAGATAGCATAATCTTTCCTTCTCCTATTTTCCCTAGGATAACAACCCTGTGAAATGAGTTGGGCTAAGAGAGAGAGAGAGAGAGAGAGAGAGAGAGAGAGAGAGAGAGAGAGAGAGAGAGAGAGAGAGAGAGAGAGAGAG
>NW_015386330.1:97940-131450 GCF_001527695.2 Protobothrops mucrosquamatus | reverse complement strand
AATTATAAGTCCTTTCTCAGAAAAATATATTGAAAGGCATGGATAGAGACTGTAGTACAAAGGCAGCCGATTATGCTCAAGTATAATTACTAAAATATGAAAAAATAACCTATGTAATATCGTGATATGCTTCTTTAGTAATATATTAACAATACCAAAACAATACCTTTAGGGAGTGAAATATCGTTTTTGGAGGCTAAAGGCCATAAGTTACTTCACTGCCAAATGCATTATTAAATGAAAAGCTAAATAAAGCATAAAGGTTAGTGAAAAATAAAGTTGATTTCTTTTCCCATCCAAGTTCATGGACCCCCTGAAATTTATCTATGAACTTTCGAGGGATTTGTGACTCCCTGGTCAAGAATTTCTGTATTATCCCCTTGTTTGGGGGCTAAATAACCTTTTTTATTAGTGACACAAAGTCTTCTTTAGTCCCTTGAATGATTTTTAATACTTTTTGTAGTCTTTTTACAAAGTGAGGGTGGGGGGAGGGCACATTGCCAAATAAAACTCTGGGCTATAACCACGCAGTAGTTTAATTTTCTAAGTGTGAAGATAATACAAAACCCAGAAGTATTATTAGTAATAAAGAGACTAGCAAATTTGCAACCCGCCAGTTCCCGTTGATTTTTTAAAATTAAAACAGTATAAGAAAAAGTACAAGGATAGGGAGTTTTATATATTTGATATGATACATGTATTATTATATTACCAAGTTTTAACAAAATTATCAGAAAAATGTTTTTCTAATCTACAGTACATATTAATCCGAACATCTGCATTTGGTTATTAGTCAATGTGTAATTGTCTTGTAAAGCCATGGGATCTGATTTTAGGAAACAAAAAAGACTTACTTGGCCCAGAGCTAAAAAATTCCACTGTGCAACTGAATCTGTACAGAGGTGGGAGGCCTATGGCCCTCCTGGTATTGCTGAACAAAAATTCTCAGCATTCCTACATTTATCATGTTGCCTGAGTTTGCGTGAATTGTAGTTCAGCTGTGACCAGGAAAACAGTGCATTCCCGTTCTGCTGTAAAATATAACTGCTTGATGACAAAAGGGAAATTAGTAGTCAATTGTTTTATGTAATATGGGCATCTATCAACTATTGTGTCTATTGCTGCATATTTGTCTACTATAACCTGCCTACAGGTAGTCCCTCTGTTTATAGGCATTTGAACTTTGACCATTCAAAGTTACCACAGCACTGAAAAAAGTTGCTTACAACCAGTTTTTGCCCTTGCCATTGGAGCATCCCCATGGTCAAGTGATCATAATTCGAGAGCTTGGCAACCAGCATGTATTTATGATTATTGCAGCATCCTAAGTTGGTGTGACTGTCCTTTGCGACCTTCCCAGCCAACTTCCAACAAGCAACGTCAAAAGGGGAAGCTGGATTTGCTTAATAACCACATGATTCGCTTAACCACTGTGGCACAAAATTTGGTACAACTCACTTAACAACTCCTTTTTTTTAGCAACGGAAATTGTGGTCCCAAGGTGGTTGTAAGTTGGGAACTACCTGTATATAGCTTAATTTGATTTAAATAAAATATATGGAAAAAACTTTATAGCTAGTTCAGAGCCATTTTTAAGATATGAAATCAATTAAGTGCACAAACATACTGCTGAACTTGTTAGTAGTTTTATAGAGCAAGCCTACAGTGTGCATCTATCACCTGAAACAGAATAAAGTCATTGCAACACAAGTTAATTCTTTCACGATGATTCTGAGATACTAGTGTACACAGAGTACTCACTACAAACTTTTCAGAAAACCACACCTTTCTCTATCAAGGTACACATCCAACAGTTCAACAAAAGTTATGAAAATATCCAGACACAACAGGAAAACAGCAATAAAAAGACACAAATAGGCTTTAAATTGGAATGATGCCTGGTTGTATGCAAAAAAGTTCAAAGTTGAAATAAAGTTGATATTTTTATATTATTGATCTAGTGCAGGGGTGTCAAACTGCCAGCCCGCAGGCTGGATGCATCATAGCGAAACCGCACCCACCCCATTGCCAGCAATGGAAAAAAAAGTTGCGATACGTCGCAACATGTCACGAGACATTGCGAGTTTGAGACCCCTGATCTAGAGAGATAACACAAGCATATTAACTTTCAGAAAGGAGTGTTTTAAGCTTCTTACACTAAAGAGTATCAATTTGCAAAAAATTCCACAAAATAGGCTTTTTCTTTCACTCAGATCTGTTAGAAGGAAGTACACCCCTTAACTTGCTGTGAAGCAGCATTAATTTTTCTCATCCAGCACCTTCCAGTTGTATAGTAATGTATCTGCTATCATCCCCTGGCAGCATTTGGAAGGTTGTGGATAATGGATACCACGGACTAACACAACTTAAGTGAGAACACCAAGTGGAGGGAGAAGGGGTGTAATGGAAAACTGAAGCAGAAGTGAAGGAGAACAAGTTCAGTTACCAAATCACCTATCGAGATGATCCTTGATCTCTTCTACTGTAAGCTCCTTGACTTTAGCTTTGTGTATTCAGGCAACCACACAAATGCTTGGCCCTGGTGATACAGCTTTCTTTCATTTGTACATGGGTGTCCTGAGCTTTTCCTGTTGCTATGCCATAGGCCTGTTCTTTCTATTAAAAAGTTACAGGTTGGGACATTCTGCTCCTTAGTTCTTTCTCCCCAAACTTTATAGAGTACAGACAAGCTTGGCAATCCCCACCAGTTGGTGTCTTAAGGTCAAAACCTTAAGACAGCTTTTGGAAGGAATGAAGCTGGGAGGTGTCCCAAGTGAAGTGGGATGGGGGAAGAGAAAGTAGCCAGAAGACTTCAGCTAGAAAGGTGTGCAGGTGCCAGTTCACACCTACTAGACCAAGGGTAGTCAACCTTGGCTCTTTTATGACTCGTGGACTTCAACTCCCAGAATTCCCGAGCCAGCTGTGCTGGCAAAGGAATTCTGGGAGTTGAAGTCCACGAGTCATAAAAGAGCCAAGGTTGACTACCCCTGTACTAGACCGTCTTTACCTGGGACCCCACTGGTTTCATTCATACACTCACCTGCTCTGGGCCCTGAAAGCAGATCCTGCAGAGAGGCGTTCTCATTCCACTATCCAAACTGCTCCCCAGCGAATACCCATCCTCCGCCTTTCCTTTGCAGAAGTCGTCGGAGGAGGCGCTGCTCATCACAATCGTGGGAAGCTCTCCCTCTCCCCCAGGGCTTTCCCACTCTTCTTCTGGAGGGCTCGTGATGCCCCCTCCTCCTCCTCCTCCTCCTCCTCCTCCTCCACCACCATCACCCCCGTCAGTCGGCGCTCTCCGAGGTGCCCGTAGCCCTCCATATAGCGTAGTCAGCGTGTTGTTATTAGACGCCTGTAAACTCAAGGCTTGGTCTGTTCTGCTCATGGGAGGGAGAGGCAGCGGCGAGGGCGGAGGAGGGGCCGGGGGTCTCCGCAGAAGGAAGACCTTCAAGTCATTGAACAACATGCGGCAGCGGCACTTGAGGAGACCCTGATGGTGCAACATCTGTCTGGGGATCAACAGTCCAGAGCAACAGTACCATAAAACGATCACGCGAGTTGATATTAACATGTGCCTTCTCTTTCAGACAGGCGCGGGCAAGAAAAATGCAGACCGGTAGAGGGCGCACAAGAACAAGAGGGTTGAATTGGTTCACTTCCGCTTCCTTTCCCTTGGCTCCGACCCTATCCTCACCGAGACAGACTAGTTTACTAACAAAACTGGAAAATTGGCAGAATTTTTTTTTTGTATATTTCACAGCATGCGGGCAAAAGATAATGACTTTTCCCCCTTCTTTTCCCCCCAACTCTCTCCTTTTAAAAAAGCAAAGTATTAAATTTCAGTCTCCTTCCCACCCACCTTTTTAAAAAATAAACAATCCCAGAATTTTTTGTAACAAAAAGAATAAAATAAAATAGGAACAAGCGTTCTACCCTTTACGTGCTGGGTAGGCTAGTTCAAAGAAATATCGAGAAGGGAACTGATAATTCCAGAAGCAGAAAGTGGATGAGGGAGAGAGAATTCAAGTCACTAGAAAGTGTGGAGAGAGGGAAGAAACGGTTCGTTCAAAAGTATTTGACATATCAAATAGTCTCCTTATTACTAGTTTTTAAACTTAGGAACGTTTAAACATGTGCTTTTGATAGAACAACAGTAGAGGCAATAATTATTAAAATGCAAAAATAGTTTCTGTTGCTATCGCCATCATTAAGAATAGTAATATCAAAATTGGATTTCACTAACCCAAAGGAAAAAAAAGCACATTTTTCATGAAGAGAGAGAGAAACACATGCTTAATTTTAATTCCCCGTAGGATGTTCCATTTACTACTTTATTAAAATATTCTGAATAGAAATAGAAAAAGTCCTGAAAGGAAGTGAATATTAGAGAGGGTTAATTTTGACTCCAAGATTGGCTGGATTTTGCTTTACCTCCCGCGTTCGAGGAACTGTCTGGACTACACGCAACCACTGGGGGGGGGGGAACCCCAACAAAACAAAACCCGGAGATTGGGGAGAGGACCTAAATCTGAGTTATTCCATAATTGTTTTCCGTCTTGGGCTTGAGGTAAACACACCTCCGTCGAGTTCTAAGAGATCCTTTTGCATGAAATTGATTCAGCGAAATCTGGATCTTACATCGTCACGTTTCCTTTCCCCTTTTCACAAAACAGGAACGTCATCAAACGCAGTGACAGTCCTTACAGACCATCGTGGCTGACACGGAAGAAAAGGTGCATTCAGCAGATGCAGGGATCTCCCTTTGATGAAAAGGATGCCGCTACAACTCTCTCCCGTTGCATCTGCCTCGTCTTCTCCTATCCTCCTCTTCCTCCTCCTCCTCCTCTTCCTTCTCCTTCTCCTCCTCCTCCTTCTCTGATGCTTGTTTTCGCTCAATGGCATTGACGCTCAACCATTGCAAGTCTTTAAAATAAAAGGAGGAAACACACAAACCAACAGCCGTAGATCGGATCCTCGCTTTGCTAGGGAGGGTTGCCAAAAAGAAGGCGAAGGTTCGCTAGAAAAACGACGCGCCAGACTCAAAGCTCGGCGACAAAAAAAAAAAAAAAAAAAAGGGGGGGGGGTTGTTTCGCTTGCAGCTTTTCTACCTCCCCTCCCCGTCTCGGCAGTTTGGCTTCTCTTGGTCGGCAGCCTTTCTCAACTCTCCATCCGGCTTCCCGTGATGATGTGGCTGTTGCTACCTCCTTGGGATGCAATGGGAAAGGATAGTTTTGCGGTGCAAATGGGGATGTTGAAGAAGGGCGGGAGTGAGGGAGGCTGGGTGGGACGTGGTTCTTTCTCCGCCTCCTCCTCCTCTTCCTCCTCCACCTCTTGTCCAATCCTTAAATAAATAAAGCTAAGACCGAAAAGGCAAGGGGAGGAGGATAAATTTAAGTTGCAACCCAGTCTTGGTCTCCCGCCCCTCGCCATCTCCAACACCGGCAATCGCTGTCAATAAGCCGTTTGTGGTGTGCGCGGGGAAGAAACATCTCCGATAGAAAATGGGCCCGGGAAATTAGCGGCAGTAGCGGAAAGAATTGGAGGGAGGGGGGGAAGAAAAGAAGAGAGGGGAGAGGGCGCCGCTGACTCGAGCGGCCACGATTTCAGCACTCAACGCCTCTGGACAGCTCCCCTCGCCGCTCAGCACCTCGAGCTCTCGGGAGCTGACGCAACCAGCCCAGGCGGAGCCAGAAGGAAGGGGCGGGGCCAGACAGAGGCCAAGCCTTCCCGGGTGACCCTCCTCTCGGCGAGTCGCTTGTGTCCAAGCTAAACGTACATTGTTTACACTTCACATTTCCGCCTCCTTATAGCGTGGCTGAGCTGGCAAGTATTTGCTGATATGGCAAATATATAGGCAAGTGTTTGCCTATATGTGGATGGAATTTTCTCCGTGGTGGTGCCTTATTACAGCCCTTTAAATCCGGTTTCTGCCTGTTGCTAACATGTGGCAGGACTTACCTTCGGCCTCCGACTTCGGAATGATGTTTCTCAACGTCTGGTCACCCGTGTATCCGTGGAAGGGGTGCATTTAGCCCGCGCGTCTCTTTAGGAAGTTATGAGTTCTGCTAACTGGCTGTAATTAATTTGAGGAGCAGGCGATCGGGCAAAAACTGGACTAATTAGGGAACGCTGACATTCTCCCGCAGTTCTTAGGGATTTGGGATATATGGGAGATGGACTGAAGTAGAAAGGGGTATACCCGATGCAACACCTCCACCGTATCTGTTAGCTCTCTCCCTTAGGCTGCTGCTGGACACAGATTTAGCAGTCAAGAATCATAAAAGCTCTGCTCAGAAATAGCGCAGAATGTAAGGTGAAGTGGGAGGGAGCTCCCTGTGTCTAAAAATAATGAACTACTGCACTTTTGGTAGAGCCCAGCCTTATAGTTAAAGGAAGATGGATTTAAAAGGGGGAAAAAAGAATGCTTCTAACAATTGTGTGTTACTTATTCTAACATACAGCTAGCAAAACCTGACTCTCCTCCTCCAGTGGTGGGATTCAGCCAGTTCGCACCACTTCGGCAGAACCGGTAGCTAATTTTTTTGTTGCCCAGGCCCAGAATGGACTTCCGGAAACGGCATCCACACAGAGAACCGGTTGTTCACATATTTGAATCTCACCACTGTCCTCTCTTTTGAGACATTTCCCCATGCCTTACTACTATCCTTCTTTCTTTTCTTTCCCTTTCCCTAAGGAATCTAATCCTACGACTAAACATTAGTATATCGGTTGGAGTTTACGAGTCAAAACACTAGAAAATAAGTTGTCTTTCTTTGTTCTTTATACCAGGATAAGAAGTCGGAACACGTGTAATAATAATAATAATAATAATAATAATAATAATAATAATAATAATAATAATAATAATAATAATAATAATAATAATAATATTAAATTTATATACCGCCCTATCTCCCTTACGGGACTCAGGGCGGTGAACAGGCGATACTAAAAACCACGATAATAAATAAATAGTTTCTGTTCTAAAATCAAATTAAATAACAGGCCTGTTCTAAAAACACCCCATACAAAACCCCCACTAAAACATAATCAAACTATGCCAGGCCGGCCGCACGGAATAGATGGGCCTTCAGGGCTCACCATACCAAAGACGCCATACCAAAGACGCGCCCACCCCATTGCCGGCAATGCAAAAAGAGTCATGATACGTTGTGACATGTCACAGGACGGTGAGTTTGACACCCGTGACTTACGTAAATAATATAAAGGGGTGTAACTTGAATGTTGTGGCATGACCATGACAGACAGAGAATAAAGCATGTCATTGAGATACCTATATACTGCATCTTATGGCAAATTTGATAGGAATATAGCTCTAATAATCAGAGTAGAAGACTAGATGCTAGAAGTGTTTCTGTGATATTTCGGGGCCAAACTGATGGCAACATCTCCAGAATTCTTCAGCTCCATTTTAACAGTGGCATTTCCAGAGGGCAAAACTACGGTATCTGAAAGGTCCAAGCCATTAAACATGCTATTCTTCCATGCTGGGTTAAACAGTTGTACTTCAATATGAGATCCAGAAACATTTGTAGAAGTGGAAAGGAAAAAAAGGGGTATGTAGTGCCCCTTAAATTGAGATGAAGCATAGCAACTATAGTAATTGACGGTTGTTTTCCTCCTGGTAAGCTAATGCTCTGTGATAGGAAACAGAATCAAAGAATTTAACAGTCATTGCCCTTAAACTGTCCTGATTTAAAATGTTAAGGGTAGCACCAATTGTTAGCCTCATCACCCAGGCAGAAGAGAGGTTATTGTCCTGTTAAGGAGCACAAATTATGTTTGGATAAGATAAATGGACATTAATGAGGCCAGGAGGGCTTAGTGCTTCCACTATGACAGAGTATTGACCTTGTATTTATTTTTGTAGGACTGTGTCCCCTATTCTTGATTGGCTAGCAGTGCTTTGTAGTACACTTATCCTTGACCAATTTCAGAAATATTTTTCCAAAAAAGGAAAAGATTGACACTTCTTTCATGAAGGCTGCTACAAATTGTTCCATGGATATGTTATTATACTTGAAAAAAAATATACTGCTAGAATTTAGGATATTTTCCTTAATTTCTAACAGTGGAATCCCAGTAAGTAATAGTAATTTAGGCTTCTGCTAAATCACATGACTTGATTTAATAATTTAGAAGACTTCAAAAAGATCTACAGTATTTATATAATTTAATAATTTTCATTTAAAGACAGGAAATACTTTGGCCATTAATAAAGGCATTTATTTTATTTGAAAGATGCTATCCTTTTAAACTTTATTTCCTTATCACAGAACCTGATGATACTGATTTTGGTGGTGAGAATATATGAAAAAATAGATGTACGATCTGATCACTGAATATATGAAAAAAATGCGGTAGCAAAATATGTCATGTGGTTGCTTTACAATGCCATTTTTACAATGGGTATGTAAGGATGCAAGTTAATGAAAAATCAATAAAATTCACATTCTGTCCAAACCAAATATATCAAATTATCTCACTGTCTATCCAGAAGAGGCAATAAGTTGAGGATGAAAGGTAGTCATAAATCTTTCATAGATGCTTACCTTCAATATTGTGCATTTGAAAAAGAGGGAGGGCGGAGGGAGGGAAAGCAAGAGCAGAGAAATATAACAAAAAGCTTTAAAAGAAAGGTTAACAAAAAATGTATCAGTTATTTGGCTAAACAGAATAGTCGTTACCTTCTTTTGAAGGAATATGGCTCTTTTATATAAGTAAAGCAAGATAAGACCAAATCAGCATTGTTTTTTTTTTTATTTCTCTCAGCTGCATTAGGATATTATGTGGCCTTGCTCTTGAAGTTTGATTATTTGGGATGCACCAGTTTGTGTATCTCTAGGTTCCTATGAAAGATTCATATTTTCATCAAGAAATCCTTGTCCGGGTGTTGGATAGGAGTGCATTTTTATTTTGGGAGTGACGGAGCATTTGAATGCTTTGACTGTTTAATCACTTTGATTGCGTATTTAATTAGTCGTACACTACTGTATTTGGAACTAACCTTCTCAATATGAGAAGCAGCATTCCAAAGTGAATTCAATAACTAATGCATAATGGGTGCTATTAACATGCATATCACAGAGAGCTGAACAAGACAGATAGGATTCAAGTATCACTTAGAATTTGTATTTTCCTTTGTGATTTAAGAAAAAAAATAAATAGGCTTTGATGAGGAAAGCCACGAAAACCATTGAGGCTTCTGCACTCATGCCTGGTTAAATAGATTCAAAAAACACCATCACCAATTGCTTGGCATAGTTAACTAAAATCTACATTTGCTATTAATTTATTGCAACTGTGTTATATGTTAAAATGCTGAAAAATTTGAAGTGCTTCATCATTGAGAATGCTAGAAACATTGAAAATCCAACTTTTATCTTCATTTGACTGTTGTTTTGCCAAAAGCCCTCTGGAAGTACAATATTTCAAATTTATTTTGGTAAATAACTGGTAAGGTTAAAAAAGCACAAAAACAATAACCAAATACAACAAAGGCAGCATAAAGATAATGCAAAAGCTAAAAATTAAGATTTAAAAATGAAAAAGGGGGAAATGGACTAAGATACAATAACTTAAAACAGAAGGTAAAACAGAAGTAAAATAAAAATATAGACTAAAAGAAAAAAGAAGAAATACTCTATAATATAATTATTTCTAGATTTGGCCATCTTATGTCTTCTTATGGAAATAAACTAAACAATGGGGACAGTGAGTTAATTGATATAGAACATTTCTATCCCAGGCAATCTAAAACTAATAGGGTTATCTGTGCTTGTAACATAGATGGTTGTGCAGGTAACAGTATCAACCTTGCTGTCAAGCAAAATCAAGCTTTTAATAGTGAGTGCCATACCAAGATTAATCAAACAGGTGGTAAGAAAGTAGGGGAACACAGCCACCATGCAGGTTATATAGAAAGTAAACACAGGATCAGTCAAAAAGGACTCAAATGTCTATACACCAACGCACAGAGTATGAGCAATAAACAGGGTGAATTAGAAATTCAGGTTAATGAGGGCAGATATGATATTGTTGCCATTATGGAAACTTGCTGAGATGAAACCCACAAATAGAACATACAACTAGAGGGATTTAAATTATTTAAAAGAAATAGACCAAATAAAAGAAGAGGTGGAGTTGCACTATATATAAATAATTACATCTGTACAGAAATAGAGCACAACAATGATGAAAACTGGTTGAATGCATTTAGGTCAATATAAAAGGGGAGAAAAATGACATTGCTATAGGTCACCCAACCAAACAGAGGAAACAAATGAAGTTTTTGCTAGTCAGTTAACCAAGGTATGTAGGAAGCACATCACAATAATAATGGGAGGGTTTAATTACCCTGACATCAACTGGGAGACAAACTCTGCACAAGTGAAAAATCAAACAGGTTCCTGACAAACCTAGCAGACAACTTTGTCTCTCCAAAAGTAGAGAAGGGAACTAGGGGATCAGCCATATTGGACTTAATTCTCACTAACAGAGATGAAGTGATAGAAGGTGTTGAACAGGAACCTTGCATGAGTGATCATGCAATATTGGAATTCAACATTATGCAAGCACAAGCAAAAGAACATAGTCAAACTAGAGTGTTGGACTTTAAGAGAGCTTATTTCAATAAACTTAGAGAGAGCTTGGGAAGGATTCCATGGATGAGAATCTTCAAAGGGAAAACAACTCAAGAAGCTTGGGAAATGTTGAAAAGTGAGATTATAAAAGCCCAGTCTAGCACAATACCAACGAAGAAGAAAAATAACAGCTCTCAAAAGAAACCAACATGGCTGCATAGCATTAAATGCTCTAGAAAGAGTGCAGAGCAGAGCAACAAAAATGATCAGGGGACAGGGGGCTAAAACATATAAAGAATGGATGCTGGAATTGGGTATGTCTAGTTTAATGAAAAGAAGGATTAGGGATGATATAATAACAGTGTTCCAATATCTCAGGGGCTGCCACAAAGAAGAGGGAGTCAATCTATTCTCCAAAGCACCTGAGGGCAGGACAAGAAGCAATGGATGGAAACTAATCAAGGAGAGAAGCAACCTAGAACTAAAAAGAAATTTCCTAACAGAATAATTAATCAGTGGAACAACTTACCTCCAGAAGTTGTGAATGTTCCAACACTGGACGTTTTAAAGAAGAGATTGGACAACAATTTGTCTGAAGTGGTATAGGGTTTCCTGCCTAAGCAGGGGGTTGGACTAGAAGACCCCCAAGGTCCCTTCCAACTCTGTTATTCTATTCTATTCTATTCTATTCTATTCTATTCTATTCTATTCTATTCTATTCTAAACTGCAGAGAGAAATATAGCAACTCTGCTGGTGATTGTAGAAATCTGATCTGTGAGTTGGAAACAAACTGCTTTTTCCACATAATACAGTACATTCAGGTTTTGTCAGGAGGTGTGTGTCTGCACAGATGTTGGTGTAAAAAAGGCAGTGGAAAAATACATGCATTAGATTCATTTTGACCAAACAGACAAGATCTCTCATAAATGGGATCGTACTGTATCTCTGTACTAATACTGCTGAGGGTAAAACGTTGAAATAATTCTCCACTCTCACCCCCAAGGCTCTACAATTTGCTAGGCAAACGAAGTTGTGTAAGTGGTTTATGGGTATAAATGATTTCCAATTTGGATTTCTACATATGAGAGTTGGCTATCGTATTCGAATCTGTCTAATGTACAATGTCAAAGACTCT
Source organism: Protobothrops mucrosquamatus (assembly GCF_001527695.2). NCBI lineage: Eukaryota > Metazoa > Chordata > Lepidosauria > Squamata > Viperidae > Protobothrops > Protobothrops mucrosquamatus. The sequence goes on along the minus strand of NW_015386330.1, from coordinate 119,710 downwards.
TCCAATGGATTTCGGCTTTAACTCCCTGTAAACCTACAAGCAGCAGAAAGTAGAAAGACAACAGTTAAGGCTGGTCAGCTAAGACTCTTTTCTTTCCAGTTTGATGAAAGGCCATAATGAAGAATCAACGAGATCAGTGAGCCGTTGGGAACACAGGACTTATACTAAGCCAGTAAGTCAAGCACAAATGCAGACTCTCTCTTGCAATGGAATGGTTTCCATGTGGATTAAAGCATTTGAAACACAGCACGAGGTGTGGGAGAGTGCTCGTAAAAACCTAAACTGGACCGTATCTGAAGGCTTTAAACCACTGTATGTGCATACCTGTGAAACATACAGCATCTGAGATATATCTTTAGATAAAAAAAAATGTGATGGTGGCAGATAAGCCTCTTTTCCCTTTACAAGGAAAAAAAAAGTCTTTGACGGAAAGGCTTAGCTTTGGCAGAAATGGCTCTAATTTGTCCCCATCAAGCTGCAGAGGTTTGAAAAATCCCACCAACATTTTTTAAAAGCTGGAACTCGTTTAGTTTTATTATTTCCTGTTTGCCATTGATGTTGGTGGAGTCTTTTCAAGAAAAATCATCATTTTGATCTTAGGGTGATCGTAAGCTTTTCCTCAGTTCAGATTTCTGCTAAGAAATCTGCCACAGACTTCTGCTGAGGCCCAGTTATCTAAGCAAAAGAACTGCTGCATCTTTAGCATATAGCAATATTTTCCAATGCCTGCCACCTAAGTTTAGGAGGCTGGAATTCATTTTGGTTAAGCAGCTACTACCCAATTCACATAGCTATTAAGCAAAATGGGGGCCAGGCTCAGTGGTGGGATTCAAATATGTGAACAACCGGTTCTCTGTGTGGATGTCATTTCCGGGAGTCCATTCTGGGCCTGGGCAACAAAAAATTAGCTACCGGTTCTGCTGAAGTGGTGCGAATCGGCTGAATCCCTCCACTGGCCAGGCTATAATCCTGTTTAACTCTTTGATGGGCTATTATGTCTGCAATAAGGTAGCCAGCTCTATCCCATCTAACTCGGGTAACTGTATTTTCAGACAGCATTCAATTTTGAAAAAGTAGCTGCCAATCAATAGATATGTGGTACAGCTTCCACCAGAATCTATTCCTTAGCATCAAATACTGATTATAATATAGCATCAGATGCTGATTTTAAATCAACAAAAGGAAACCTATGAGGGGTGGCATTGCCCCTGCGCATTTCTGTTAAAAAATAGTAACATGACGCTGATCTACCATTGATCTGGTCTCCCTAAATCCTGCTTGCTCATCAGCTAGGAGTTTCTTCTGATCCAGCCAATCCAATAACTTATAAGAAGTAGTGTAGGAGATGACCAAGCTGAGCCCGAGGGAGGAGGGGTCAAATGCATCATCAGTCTCGAGTCCCTTCGTGCCCACAAGGGATCTAAGTCCAGCCCACCTTGAATTCCATTTTCTATTATCTCCTGCTAATTTGCTTTGACTGTTAGTAATTCAGATTCTTATAGAGAGCCTAAGCTTGCAATATGTATTTATATTTATATTTATATTTATATTTATATTTATATTTATATTTATATTTATATTTATATTTATATTTATATTTATATTTATATTTATATTTATATTTATATTTATATTTATATTTATATTTATATTTATATTTTTTATATTTATATTTACCTTTAGCAGCAGCCAAAAAAGCTAATATAATCCTGGGTTGTATAAACAGAGGCATAGAATCAAGAACACACGAAGTGTTAGTACAGCTTTATAAAACTCTAGTAAGGCCACACCTGGAATACTGCAGCCAATTTTGGTCACCATATCACAAAAAAGATGTTGAGAGTCTGGAAAAAATTCAGAGAAGAGCAACTAAGATGATCAAAGGGCTGAAGACTAAAACATATGAAGAACGGCTACAGGACTTGGGTTTGGCTAGTCTAAAGAAAAGAAGAAATAGGGGTGACATGATAGCAGTATTCTGGTATTTGAGGGGCTGCCACCAAGAAGAGGGGGCCACGTTATTCACCAAAGCACCAGAGGGAAGGACGAGAAACAATGGTTGGAAACTGATCAAAGAGAGAAGCAACCAGAAATTAAGGAGAAACTTCCTGACAGTGAGGACAATTAACCAGTGGAAAAGCTTGCCTCCAGAAATCGTGGGTGCGCCCTCACTGGAGATTTTTAAGAAGAGGCTAGATGTCTGAGATGGTATAGGTTCTCCTGCTTGAACAGGGGGGCTGGACTAGAAGACCTCCAAGGTCCCTTCCAGCTCTATTCTATTCCATCATATTTACAGCGGTGAGGATGGCAGAAAAGATTATTGGCAGTTCATTCCCTTCTATCCAGGACATAGCATATAAGTGTTGCTTGAGCAGGGTTCGCAGGACTGTCTGGGACACTACACATCCTCTTCACAACCTATTTTCCTTGTTACCTTCTGGGAGGAGGCTTAGTGGTATCCAAAGGAGAACATCCAGATTCAGTCACAGTTTTGTTCCATACAGTATTGGAACTCTCAAGCTTCCTCTTTCTGCTATGTATTCAAGATGGACAGTGATTAATATTTATATGTATTTATATGTAAGGGTGTAGGTATATGTAGGTATAAGGGTGTAGGTATATTTATATGTAAGGGTATATGTTGTATATAGCATGTTTATATGTGTTATGCATGTGTACGCTTTTGAGAGCAGGCAACAGAATTTCATTTATAATGTGTGCCAGTGTGCCCACAGTAAAAAAAAATGACAATAAAGGTTCTTATCTTATATTCATTTGATCTGCCTAAGTTTCCTGATTTCTCACTCTTGACAAATAGCATATTGCTTATTAGGCATGCTTAATAAGCTAACTGGATAATAATGTCAAAGGCTTGTGCTATTGCCATTCTTAGTTATAGATCAGATCCTGCCATCTGGCATTTGGAGTGTATTGTTGATATGTGTGAAAAGGGAAGATAAGAGAGCGGGCCCATTGATTAACATTTCCCTTTAATAACTGGTAGTATTAGGTCACAACCTGGGGCTTTCCAACTTTTTGGTTGATTAATTGGTTTAAGAATGTGTGTGTGAGAGATTGGGGCAGAGGGGAGGTGCAGGGAAAAATGCCTGCAGTGTATCATGTGCTGATTGGCAAACAGAAAGAGAGGAGCTATACATTGTACTATATAATTCTTCCCATCTAGCAGCTGGAGTCCTAGTCTCCAAACCTCCTCATGCAATAAGCAAGCAATTAGCTTCCAAAATAGGAAGGCATTCTTATCTTCCACAGCCTGAAAACTCACTCTTAATTTGCTTGAGCAAAAATTTTAGGTTTTTTTTTTTCCTTTTAATTAAAATTTTATAAAGCTTCTTCTGGACAATTAACTGATGTCTAGCATGGAAACAATTGCTCAGTCTATAAGCTTTAAAAGCTACCATTAATCCTGACCTATATAGCTTGATCAAACCAGGGGTTTGGGGAATATAAGCCGGTCTTCTCCTAGCACACGGGTGTCAGACTCGCGACGTCATGTGACGTGTTGCGACATATCATGACTTTTTTTCCCATTGTCGGCAATGGGGTAAGCGCAGTTTTGGCGTGACGCATCCAGCCCATGGGCCGGCAGGTTGACACCCCTTTCCTAGCATGTCGGTAGGATATTTATAATAGCTGGGTAGAGCTTATGAGGTCTTTATATATGGCTAGGGCTACTATTGGATTTGAGGTTGATCACCAGCGATCCTGAAAGCAGGGAGAGCTCAACTTAAGTTAGTGATCGTTGTATCACCTGTGCCCACTTTGTGGTCCATTGAACTTAGTGGCTAATTCTCCTCATTACTCTTAACATGGACAGGGCAAAGTGAGCAGGGGCTCAAGCTCAGGAGAAGCAGAAAGGAAGGGTCACCATATGGCCAAAGTCCAACTTTAAATGTGTCTATTTTATTAAACAGAGGTCAGCCTGAAATCAATTGTAGTCAACCCTCAGATCTCCAGTCCATGAGCTCAATGTCAGAATTGCTTTGCCACACCATTTAATACTTAGAAGTGGAAACTCCTGGCAAGCTGTTCTGTACTAATCAACAGCTTGCCATATGGATTCTGGGGTCCTTGGAATGATAAAGCCTACTATCAGAATATCCTTTGGGAAGGGAAAAATAACTGCCACAGCAGGAAAAGAGAACCGAGTCACTGGGGCTAATCTATTATTACTTACTGTTACTATGGTCACATTTGGGTGACTGAGCTTGGAGATATAATTTTCCAATTCATCCCAATGGTCCTTGGTCAAGCAAGGCAGTCTACAAGATGGAAGTCAGACATTAAGAATTAGAAACCTCTTGATGAGGCAACTTAATTATAAATGCTAAAACTAAGTTCTCCACAAGATTCGGCTCAATGTTGTTTGAAATCAATGGGCAAAGTCCCTTGGCGATGACTCTGAGACTTCTTTTGTGACTTCAAGAAAATATACAATGAAACTCTGCAGCACCAAAATGTCTTCTGGGGGCCACGCTTTCTGCAACAGGTACAAATTAAATCCAAGAATGAGTGGTCATTCATTTTGATCTGCCATTCCATAATATTCAAGGAAACCAGGGACAATCCATCATGGTTAGTTCCTGGTCAATCTACAAAGTGTCCAAGGCAGTGACTTGTCACCTTTAGGGCAGGCTGATAATCATTTCAAGGAGTGGAATAGAATGAGGATGCCTGGCATCTAAAAGATAATGATCAGCCAACTGAAAATCTGATATTAGGAGACACGTGGTTGGGTATCTAATGTAGGAAAGCCCACATTTTTTCTGAAGAACTGCCATTGTCAACGGCAGATATAGGTTTAAAAACATGTTTTCTGGAACTGAGGTTACCAATGATGAGATCAGGAATGCATTAATATGAACCACAGCTTGTACCGTAGGCTAGTCTGGGATAGTCTGTTTTTCAAAGAAGGTGTACTTTTTGGTTATTTGTTTTCTGGAAGTTTTGAGAACAGCTTGCAAGCCTAAGCAGATTTAGGGTTTTCTCTGAGGTTCAGGAGGTTTCTAAGCAGTAGAGTTGTCCCGTGAGCTAATTTCATAGCTTGTACAGGGCCTTGAATTCTAGACAATAACTTTAGCTGCTGATCCTTCATCCTTGGGCATTGTAACAGAGTTGGTAGAATAATTAATTGCTCTCTCTCCTGCTAAGGGTGCCTGCTAGTTTATGGTCTTAAATGAAATAGAGTTCATATTTAAATCTGGAAATACTTCAGCAGGATAAATACAGCTGAGTCACAGTTAATGCGTGTTCGGATAATACAATATACTTCATTTATGTAAATTGTATAATGATAACAGGTTGTGTTTAATGCAAATCAATATTCAGTTAATGCAAGGTTAGTACATGCGCAGCTGAGATTAGCAAGATATTTCTGGAGTTTTAGGTACGGCTATTTCAGCCTGTACTCACCGATTTTCACGTTTGCAAAATGGATAAAAGAAAGATTCCTTCATATAAAAACATTACAAAAAAAAGGAGAGACTGTCAGAATTTCTCAATCTAAGAATCATCTTATTCTTTATGTAAGACGTGTTGCAAAATCTGTTTTGGGGCTGCTTATTTGAAAAGAGCATATTGGCAACCGAATATAGAGTGTGAGGGTCCTGCCTCTTTGATGGAGTTCTGGCATAAGCATTTATTTCATTTCTCAAATCCACTTTTTGATAGAAAGTTGACCAAACAGCGCTACCACAACCTATGTAGTTAGAAAGCGATAATTAGCCATCGGGTCTGTAATAGATTTTCCTGGCAGCCTGTTGTTCTCATTGAACATATATCAAGGGCTCTATAAATTTTCTGTTTTAAAGGAGTTGCTTAAAGAAAATTAAAACTTAAAAGAATTTTGGCTGGACTTTCTTTTTCTAGGAGACATGTAAGTGCACTGAACCATGGAGGGATTAAAAAAAAAACCATAATCTGGAAGGTACATGACGATTCTTCAATAGTTGGAACTACTATGATCCTTACTGAGCAAGTGTGTTCTACAGGGTTTGAAGTGGGAACGTACATTTTGTGTATATTAAAGACGTGCACATGTTTTAAACCTGGACACTCAACTTTCCCTATTGACATTCAGTCTCTTTGGCCATTATACATGATGCACATCATGTTGGTTTCTACAATCAGAGTCGGAAGCACTGATTGCTTCCATGGTGAAAGGATCTGCTGGATGCCCATTTTGGGGTCCTTTTGAATCCCAGTGAAATTGCCCACTGAAGTAGTACCCATTTATCTACTTGCAGTCACCTACTTTCAAACCGCTGGGTTGATGGAAGCTAGAGTGTGTGACAGAGCGCACCCTGCCCCACAGCAGCAAGATTTCAAATGTGAGGCTGCTGATCATCAGCCCAGTGTTCTAACCTCATGAGCCACCACACTCATCATGTTGGTTATAGGAGAGGGAAGCAATCTTTGTTGTAGAGTGGATAACAGGAAGTGTCTATTTACAGTCCTTGAGTCCCAGCTTCATATGACAATGTGATCTTCTATCCTTATGAAGTGGAAATCAGTCACCTGTGGTGGCTAAGGTGCTCAGTTAGAAATCATGAGACTGAGAATTATAGCCCTCCCTCAGTATAATGATATGTAGAATTCCTTGGGAGACAAAAGGAAGAGCTACAGACTAGACAACAGTTACATAACAGGCAATTGAACTTATAGAAGGGTGTGTCAAACATCTCAGAAGAATATCTCTCTAGTTTCTTGGACAATACAGGCAAGATGGAAGAGGTGTACTTTCACATCTGTACTTTCACACCTGCAAGTTTCTGTTATTGTAACATTACAATAAGATAGAGCTAGTTTTTCTTGATGTGCTTCTTGTCTGGACTACCTCACAAGGATGATACACAGGCATGAAAGTTGGCTGGGTGATTTGGGGTCAGTAGCTCTGTCTTAATCAAAGCCCACCTTAAAGAGCTGCTCTTGTGGGGAAAATTGGAGACACAATTTTACTATATACATCACCTTGAGTTGTATTAATAAAGCCATGGTACAAATCTAGTGATAACGATGTACTAAGCTTCTAATAAATACCTTAAAATAGGAACTCCAAGTTCTTCAAAACCCATTTGTTCTTCCAAATGTTAGGTGGTCCTAGCCTCCCAAAGGTTGCTCACATCTTTATATAGTAATATGAGAGGCAACAAAAGGAGGATGGAGAATCATTGGTTTTGTGTATTGATAGCAGTCTTCCCAGAAGTATAATTTGCTAACTGTATAGATGGGGAAATATTTATTCACTACCTTAGCTGAGTTCAAAAGAGGATTAGACTAATAATAGAGTATTAATGAAGGATCAGCTTATGAACATCTATTAGCCATCTCTTTTTCAGTCATGGCTGCTGAGAGAAAAACAGCAGGGAAGAGCTATTGATTTCCTGCTTTACTTCGGAAAAATATCTCTCTGGCCTGTTGGTAACAGTATGCTGGTCACATTAGCGTTTAGTGGGTCCCAACCATGTCCTTTTTTTACCCAATTGCACTTTAAAAATTACATTTTTAAAAATATGGAGATTCCCATAAATTTTATTTATCAAGTATCACACTAATTTCTATAGTAGTTAATTCATACTAACAAATTAAACAACAATGCTAAAATTGCCTTCAAACTGAATAGAATCCTGGATGCATCTATGCATTCTACTTCACTGCATTACGGGTTTGCAATTGCTGCCTTTTGGATTATTATTTTTTTTTGTCCCCCATCTAGCCAACAATGGTGGAATTCTCAGGTAGCCCCTTCCAAGTATTAATCGGAGTTAAGCCTGCTTAGCTCCCAGATCAACCAAAATCAGCAAGTGCTGCCACCTGCTGAGGGTCTCACTTTCAATTGTGCTAATGCAGCTTGCTTCACTGTTGTATAACTAACAGCCTGGAATGAAGTTCCTTTAATCCCACTGACTTTAATTAGATGAACTCCTTTAAATGCAAATGTTCTAGATAGACTAATTTGAAGAGTGATCAACTTGAAAGGGCAACAAAAAGGAGGAGATATTAATGAGCTGTTTCTAATATTATGATCCTAACAACTGTCATCCTTACTGGTTGCGGGGGAGGGGGGGATATGACCAGATTATGCCTGCCAAATTCTCCCTCCATCCTCTCAATATTATGTAAAGTTCTAGAGTTCCATAAAGCTTAGGGTACATGTAAGGATTTGCATCCTCTTCATGGATTATTTCCTAAATAAGCATTTTCTCTCAGTCCAAGTGATGAAAACCACAGGCCTTAGTTAAAGAGCTGCATAAATGGGGTTTGTAGCATGAAGTAAAACGGAAATGGACACTCTATTATTCAGGTGGGCTTAATATGTTCATCTGAACACATTATAGTGAACCATAACATGGTTTGTGGGTTATAGCTTAGGCACTTATATGAACTGAACCTTGGAGGTTTGTTCAACAAACTCTGATTAAAACCCATAGTCCTTTATGTACTGAGCCTATTTATGTACTGATCCCTCTAGATCAGGGGTGTCAAGCTCGCCAAGTCACGTGACGTGTCGTGACATATCATGACTTTTTTCCCCTTGCCGGAGTTGGGGTGGGCGTGGCTTCCACATGACGTATCCAGCCCGCGGGCCGGCACTTTGACACCCCTGCTCTAGATGGCTATTATTTAAAATCAGCCCTATGAATGAACCCATTGCCAAACTAAATGGTCTCATCTGATGGTCTGGGGCTGACTGTAAGAACTCTCTCAAGAATTCTGTTTCTTGAGTCCTCTATTTGGCATGCCACAAACATTTGTTTCAGACCATTGTGCTGCCTCCTGACTTTCAACAACCCAGAGAGTTTCTGTTCCACTTAAGTTTCCCTTAATGGGAGAGAGGCAGTCTTGATTGCTTTGTTCTCAGCTACATCCCCCTGGCATGTCATCATTAGAGTTACTCTTCTGAAGGCTCCTGATCATCAAGAGCCCCATCAGGATTCCGGCTCATGTTGTGTCACAGCAAGACTTTCAGTGTTTTCACTGGATAAGGATGTTCTTAAGGAAAATCCTGAGTGTGCTAATTAAGCTGAGCATATCAGACCAAAACCAGTGAGTAGAAAGATTTGGACTGCACTCTGTTCCCTCAGAGAGTTTTATCTGCTGTGGGCAAGATTGATCTTGCTGGCTAGTAACAAGGAATGGCAGGGGAGGCAAAACAGAGTTAGCTTAGCAAAATCTTAGTGAGATCTTAGCAAAGATCTTAGATGGACTCAGCAGGTGACAGCACCTAACTTCAAAAGTTAAGCGGGGTCAGGTCTGGTTAGCAAGACTCTGTACTTTGCATACAAAGGCAAAAGGGTGCTTTGAAGCACATAGGGAAGCTAAGTTAATGCAAGCTCATTACTGAAAACTCCATGGGCAGAAGAGAAGCAGATAGTTTCTCGTTTCACATAAAAAGCATGGCGTAACTCTGGCTCCTGTAGCAGGAATATAGAAATACAGTATGTATAAATGCTATCAGATAGGCTGCATGAGTAGGACCTGAATTCAGAAAGTGTGTGCATAACAGACTTCGGTTTAATCCTTGGCAGTTTAAGGATATGGCAGCAGCTGATGGGAGGGCATAATCTTTTCCTTGGAAGAAACAAATAGGTTGAATCCACACATTCTGTTCAGCTATAATGATGGGTTTTGGCTGTTGTTCTTGTTGTTCTGATTTAGGCTGATTGCATGAACCCAAACAATTGTGGCTGATTTGATCCATCATGATAAAAGAAACCACAGGAACAGGGTCTATAAAGTAAGCAAATGTGGTTATTCAACCAGCTCTCTTATGATTCCCTCCTCCCCATCAGTTCAAAGCATTCCTAACCCAGTTACTTGTAAAAAAAAAAAGAGAGAAGGGGGAAGCTTGGGGCCATTGCTGTGGAGGAAGACTTTTTTGAACCATTATTTTTTCTAGCTGAAGGCTAATTTTAAAAAGGTATATAGGTAATCCTCAACTTACAATCATTCATTTCATGATGGTTTAAAGTTAAGATAGCTATGGAAAAAAGTGGTTTATGACCTGTTCTCAAAGTTGTAACCATCACATAACCTCAGTGGTCATGTAATTGGGATTTGGGTGCTTGGCTACTGGCTTGCATTTATGATTGTAGCATCCTGTAGTAGTGTGATAGTGATACAAGATCTTCTCAGCTGGTTTCCAACAAGCAAAATCAATGGGGGAAGCCACATTCACTTTGGGCCAGTCTCTCTGTGTCAGCTCAACCCACCACACAGGGTTGTTTTTGTGACAAAATTAGGAGGAGGAAGCTGTGTCTGGTATGTTTGCTGCTTTGAGTTATTTGTCAAAAAAAATGGGATACACATAAACAAATAAACAAAAAATCTTAGCTGATTTATGACATTCTGCTTTTGGCAATGGAAATCCAGCTAGGAAATGAATAATGCCCGTATCTTTATTATTTAGACTAATATAACACTTGGTAAGCAATGCCCAATATTTAAACCATAAGACTGTAAAGTGGAGGCAAATAAAGAATGAAAGAAAAGAAAAGCTCTCCAAAACTGGTGAAGAATTCTAATTATGTGTCAGTTTGGGGTGACTAGGTCATTTCAAGAAGAAAGGAAAGATCAACCATATGAAAGTCAATGAAATACAGTAGTGCTTAAAAGTTTGTGAATATTTTTGAATTTTCAATATTTCTGCATAAACCTGTCTTAAAACACGATCTGTTCTCCACATAAGAATTACTGTACACACAATTAAACAAATGGGCGAAAAACATTTACTTATTCATTCATCTATTGACAAAAATTATCCAAGCTGCATATTTGTGTGGGCAGAGAAACAATTATTATAAAGTCTGATACTTTCAACAGTGGATCTGGCTGTTTAATTTCCTTCCAATCAATTGTGGGATTTTCTCCTATTCATTTTAAAAAAGATAACTACGTGTTCCACGGATTTATTTACAAATGTATAGGATCATATTTTAAATACAAATTGTCCTAAATGAAAATAATTGTGGTACATTGTGGTACACATGTATAACAAAATTTGAGAATTTGTTGAAACATAACTGTTTCCTGAACATTTGTGTGAGTTCACTTGGTTGAATGTTGTAATTTCATATAGTACAGTAATTCTCTGCAAATAAAAAGAGACATCCTTGCTACTGGTATGTCACATATAAACTCTGAGTTTTCTCCCTGATTTGATGGGAGAAAACCCATCATTCTATGGATAAAATGCATTCATAAAATATATATACTACAGATTTACTATTTTATGTCTCCTGTGCAGGATAATTCAAACACATGAATTCCCATTATATATAGCCTTGCTGACAGTGCAGAATGAGCATTTTAAGTGAAGCTTTTTAAGTTGAAATGTGAAGAATTAGATCACTAAATGGAAGCTTGCATCTCTTAGTTCCTTCACTTATAAAAAAATAACTTTTATAATTACTGCCTTGTTCATTGCAAAAGGTGATAGACATTTTTCACAAAATAAAACACAATGCAAAAACAAATGTTTAGGAGAAGGGTAAGTGCTCAAATCAAGAATTTTTCTCTGAGTATTCCCCACCTCTACAATCCATACTATATTTTACAAATTATTTGCCCTATTCCTTGTAATTGAATAAAGGTTGTATAAAGCAAAATAAATGGAAAACCGTTTTATTCCACGAACGTGGTGTAGATTAAGAACCTCAGATATCGCGACTTTTCAGCAACCACCTTTAACTTTAGTCCTGACTTGATTTCCCCTACATATAACAATCCCTTCCTTTCCTTGCTCGGTCCGTAAACTTTATCAGGACGTGGCTCATCGTAGCGTCTGAGTTGAAACCAAAACTTCATTTCCCATGATGCATTGAGGCTGTTTCTCTCTCCGTGACGCTTTCCTTAATGGACGTCTCCGCGAGAGGGTTGGAGATTTGTGAAGTTCTTTTGGGAATTGTAGTCAACGGCTGGTAGGAGGTTTGTAAGCTCCCTCCCCCCGGAAGAGATGGGTCCATGAAGAGTTGCCGGATATTTTTCGGGCAGCGCAGCTTCTCCTTGCTGGTGTGATGTAGCAGCTGGATGTTGCTTAATTGCTTAAAAGGGTGGGTGGGTGAGTGGGGTGGGGGGAATCAGGGTCAATGCTTTAGATAATGTTAACGGGACCCAAGCAAAGTCCGGAGTAAACCCGTAAAAGTTTATTTTTAGAGTCTGAAGTCGTTTTGCCTTTGTTTGGGTGGTCAGGATAATGTCTTTTTGGGTGCAATCGGATTGCACTTTTTCGTGAACCACTGCGCTTGGATGGATGTAACCCTGAAAATAAAGAGCTTTCACTTAAACTAAGCAAGGATGATATATTTGCGTATTGAGCTAAACAGTGGCTCTTTAATTAAGATCTGTAGAATAAACCATGATTTGTGCACAACCCATAACGCCACAGTGGTAGCCAGCCAAAACCAAGCAAAATCCATTGTCACTTCAAAGTGGCTTGAAAGAAGAAAATTGCTTGCAACAATAAGGCTCATAGGCTGCTCTTCCCTTTGGCATGTTGGTATTGTAAGTCTTGTTTCAAAATTTATTCTGGTTTGTTGGCTTGCAGGGTGACACTGCAGAAAAAAAATAAAGATGCACTATTTCAAGAAAGGCTGAGCTTACTCAGATCGCTTTAAATTGACTGAAGAACTGCTCACTTGTGCCAGCCTTTTAAGATTGTCATAAGGTACATTTTTAATGTTTACAAATATTTCAGAATTTTGTGGCTTGTTCCCCCCCCCTCTTTCTTCTTTTGGGGTGGGGGAGCACTATCAGAAGTTGAATTACAATGTAAAACCCTTTCTACATCAGTCTTTGCTTCAGTCTGGAGTGTCAGTGCTGACTTTCAGTGTTTTGCATTTGATTTCCATTTAGTTCAAATCCATAACTGATGAATTCAGTCTTTTCTTCTTTCAACAAAAAGTCTGAGTAAAACTTCCAGTCTTTTAAGAAAGTCTTTATCTTTTTTTTTCTCTGACCAAACTGGTCAGCTTTGCCATTTCCACAAGCTCTATCATTTTTATAATCCAATTGTGTACTGTGGGTATTTCATTGTTCTTCCATCTTTATGCATGCAATAATCTTGCCACAGTTTTCATATACAATATTAGTTTCCCATATTTATTTTCTAGTTTATTGGCCATAAAATCCAATAAAAATCCATAATATTTTTTGTATCGTTGCATGAATTTGCACCCAAATTTTCTTTGCTTTTTCACAAGTTCACCATGCATGATAAAAGTTCCCTCTTCCTTTTCACACTTCCAATGCTGTTTTAATATTCCTTTATACATGTTTGGCAGTTTAACCACTATCACATATCAACAGTATATCGTTTAGAAAAGTTTTCTTTTAAAGCTATTTAATTTTTATCCTGCCTTTATTATTTTTATAAATGATTTAAGGCAGCAAAAATACCTAATATTTCTTTCTCCTATTTTCTCCATAACCATAACCCTGTGGAATGAGTTAGATTGTTGTTTAGCATTTTATCTTACCTTCCTTTTAGGTCAGATGTGTAGTTAAGAAAACTACTGCTTTGATTTATTAAACTGTGGAAGTACTCTTCCTCTCTCCTCTCCTCTCCTCTCCTCTCCTCTCTGATAGATGTATGGAATTTGTTTGTCCATTGCCAGATGTGTGATGTAGAGTAGGTTTTGTTATCACATTCTTACTGGTATTCTATAAGAAAGTATGTTACATTGGCAGTGTCATGTACTTTTTTTTTTAAAGGATAATTCATATGGCTTATCAAAGGAAAATCAACCTGACTTGACATCAGTTTATTTTAAAAAATTATATTATAAAATAAATTGATATAGAATTGTTAACAATGAAACTTTTTAAACTGGGGAGATTATTGGGGGATTTCCATATATTATGAATCCTGGATTTCTTTACACTCTGATAAAGTTTTCAGTAAAGTGCTAATATTCCTATAAATGTTCAATCTTTGAAACACAATTGAGATTCTTAACAGAATATGTAGATCAGTTGTAGCAAACTTGCCTCCTTTGGATTTGGGGTCAGTTTTTTTTTCTTAATTCCATATTTGAAAACAATGTTTGTACCTTTTATCCAAATTTATCTATCTCAGTTATAAATGTAAGGGGCATTACAACAAGCCATATTGTGGCTTATTTTATCTGGTGAATAGTTCCTTCCTGTTGCCAGCAGTGGAGATTCACTAGAGTGAAGGGGGAGAAGATACAGCACAATCTGACATGCAAGATTTGGTTATTGTAGCCAGTCTTAATAAAAGTAATCTTAGCTTTCATGCAGGGTAGATTTTTTGGTCTGATCTAGCTAGTGGGACTGCCATTCCTTTTCTAGAATTGAGGCCTCCCTCTATCTTTGGAGGGAGAGACTTAAAATATCCTAGACTCACTGAAATGCCCTTCATAAATTATAGGACTGACATTTTAATGTTTTTATTGCTAGATTCAGTTGTGATGGGTGTGGTGACCTAGTAGTGACACTCGCTTCCCATTTGGAAGGTTGAGAGTTCAATCCTAGGTAGCAGCACATGTTTCTCTCTTAGGGCGCAAAGAGAAAATATCTGTTGCGAACTCCACATAGGCATCAGGAAGGGCATCTGGCCAGTAAAGGTTCAGTTGCATTCAGTCACCCCAAATCTACACCAAATTAACAGATGTCAGGGTCGTAAAAAGAAAAAAAAATGTTGGATTCAGTTAAAATACAGTATTTTTTCCTCTTTCTATTTAGTTGTATCTATTTTACAGTTTCAATGTCTTTTTGTTTGTTTTCGGTTTCATTTCATACATTTTTGCAAGATAGTTGAAAGAACGAACGAATGAATAAATAAATGGAAAAGAAATGTATGAAGCACCATCTTGGAAGAGGTATCTTCTCTCTTTTCTAATCAACAGGAGAGGCTACTTCTTTAAAGATGAGGCTAGCTGCATTGCCCACCTACATTTTCTATTAATGAAGTGTGCTATTTGCTTCAAAAAGGTTGATTTCATTTTGTTCTGCAATGAATCACTTAATAGATGCTATAAACATCTATGATTAGTTGAGGTTTCTCTAATCTGTTAAAAGAGCTGATTTTTATTGTAGTTTCATCTCCAGTTCTGGCGTCTTTTGGTAAGCACCCACAGAAAATGTCACCTGGGCTTACTGAAGAGCAGAACAGGAAGATTGAGGAGAACAGGCAAAAGGCTTTGGCAAGGAGAGCAGAGCGACTGGCAGCTCAGCAGGGCGGTGTTGCTATGAAGCACTCTGACATGCAGAATCCTGATAGCTGTCAAGGAAACCTGCAGCAGCCTTTGAAGAAGCAAAGCTATCACCCCGTCCTTGGTAACCATCCCCTCCAGGGCCCTGGCACCTATTTGGTGCAGAAAAGTCCTCAGATCCGTTCTGATCACTGTAGTTCAAATCAACAGGCAACTATTTTGTATGGAGGCCAACAAAAAGATGAATCAGTGGACTCTAGCCCAAATGTATACAGACAGTTGGCTAGCACTAAGAAGCCCTCGTCAGCAGTGCAAGGCTCTTTGAGTAATTCTCATTGCTATTCTCCTGAGAGTTCCTGCAGACAAGGTCAGCTAATCCAACAGAATTCTGATACATTGCAGCCACCTATATGCGGTGCAACGGGCCAGAATATTGGAGGACAGTATCAGACTATCTTGGATGCTAATATGAACTCAGACACTGCTAAGAATGTACAGATGCAGAGCAAATCTGTCGGCAAGCGGGGTCTTCTTAGACAGGCAACGTTGCTGGATGCAGGTGGAACTGCTGCAAAGGATTGTCAAATGCAGGCAGGTACCAGAAATCTAGACTCCACCAAGAAGGAAGGGAGTAGTGCATTGCAATTTTATGGTACAAAACCCCTTTTGGCTCCTGTAAAGGGGGGAAGAGAACAAAATTCAACTATTTCTAGGGTTTCAGGCAATGTTCCTGAGACGTCTGTATCGAAAAATCACAAAATTCTCAAAGGAAAATGTGTAAAACATTCTGAAGGCAGATTCAGAGTTGAGATTGGATACAACACAGAGCTCATTGAGATATTTAGAAGCTTACCAAGCAAAAAATATGGTAAGTATAGCTCTTATTGTTGAACTCACTGTGTTTTTAGAGACCTTTCTAATTGGGATTATGCTAAATATTGTAAATCATGCAGAAATAGCTTTATCTTTAGGTTTTACCTTTTTTTAAAAAAAAACAAATCAAGTTTTTACCTTGATTTTGGCTGTGGCGGCGCAGTGGTTAGAATGCAGTATTGCAGGCTAATCCTGACTGGCTGAAGGTTGACTCAGCCTTCCATCCTTACAAGATCAGTAAAATGAGGACCCAGATTATTGGGGGCATTATGCTGACTCTGTAAACCGCTTAGAGAGGGCTATAAAGCACTGTGAAGCGGTATATAAGCCTAAGTGCTATTGTTATTGCTACCTATGTTGAAAAAGTTCCAAAAATGGGGCGTTGTGGGTGACATTGTTTTAGAGCTTATATAACTTTAAAGGCGCAAAAAACAGACTCTACTGTCCTCCTTCCCCAGTGTCCCTCCAGGACATCCCTCTCAGGGTCTGTTCCTGACATTCTTCTAAATATAAAATTGAATCTGTTTTTAAATTGTTTAATCTTGGAAGCATGTTGCATTTTTAAGTTTAGTAGGCTATAAAAAAAGCAGCAGAGTTACCTATTTAATTACATATGTAATTATATCCCTTCTTGATGTATCTTCCTTTCCCACATACAGGTAGTCCTTGACTTATGACCACAATTGAGCCCAAAATTTCTGTTTCTAAGCAAGGCAGTTGTTAAGTGAGTTTTGCCCCATTTTACAACCTTTCATGTCACAGTTATTAAGTGAATCCCTGAAGTTGTTAAGTTAGTAACACTGTTGTTAAGTGAAACTGGCTTCCCCATTGACTTTGCTTGTCAGAAGGTTGCAAAAAGGGATCACATGATCCAGGGACACTGCAATCATCATAAATACATGCTAGTTGCCAAGTATCCAAATTTTGATCACGTGACTATAGGTGCTGCAACAATCTTAAGTGTGAAAAACGGTCATAAGTCATTTTTTTCAGTTGTAACTTGTCACTAAACAAATTGTAAGTACAGTATACAATAGTTGGATAATCATATCTGTGCAATTGTTTTGCTGAGAATATTTACGTGATCTGTACAGTGGGTAAATGAGAGCACTATACCGCAATGATGAAGAAGCAGTACCCATCAGCTTAAAATGTTGAATGTGATAAACTCTTAAGTTCAGTTCAATGCTAGATTAAAGCAGTAACTGTGAGAGGGATCTTGGAGTCTTAGTAGACAATTAAATATGAGCCAGCAGTGTGCGGCAACAGCCAAAAAAGCCAATGCAATCCTAAACTGCATTAACAGGGATTCAACCAAGATAGCGTGAGGTACTAATACCACTCTATAAAGCCTTAGTAAGATCACACCTAGAATACTGCATCCAGTTTTGGTCACCACACTATAAAAAAGATGTTGAGACTTTAGAAAAAGTGCAGAGAAGAACAACAAAGACGATTAGGGCGCTGGAGGCTAAAACATATGAAGAATGGTTGCAGGAACTGGGCATGGCTAGTCTAGGGAAGAGAAGGACCAGGAGAGACATGATAGCAGTGATCCAATGTTTGAAGGGCTGTCACAGGGAGGAGGGGGGGGGTGTCAACCTATTTTCCAAAGCACCAGACAAGGAACAATGGATGGAAACTGATCAGGAAGAGAGTCAACCTAGAAATAAAGAGAAATCTTCTGACAGTGAGAACAATCAACCAATGAAACAGTTTGCCTTCAAATGTTGTGGATGCTTAATCACTGGAAGCTTTCAAGAAGAGACTGGACAGCCATCTGTCAGAAATGGTATAGATTCTCCTGCTTAAGCAGGGGATTGGACTAGATGATCTATAAGGTTCATTCTATTCTACTCTACTCTACTCTACTCTACTCTACTCTACTCTACTCTACTCTACTCTACTCTACTCTACTCTACTCTACTCTACTCTACTCTACTCTACTCTACTCTACTCGTATTTCTGATTCCTTAATTGGATTGATGCCCAACATCTGTGACTCTCCCATTTCAAAATGCCTATTTTATTAGTAATGTCATTGCTATTAGTTTTATTGCACAAACTTTCTATTTATTAATCTAAATGTATATCTATACACATCTTATTTCTTATTCTTGCTGACTCCTTCCTGGGTAGGAAAGCAAAACTGTAGGCTGGACTAGAAAATCAAAAAACATCTCAGAAGAAGTGATGGCAAATAACTTCTGTACTGTTGCCAAAAAAAAAAAAAATCTACATGGACTCATGATGTTTATTTATAATAATCAGGGCTTGGGGCATCTCTAGCTTTTTGAAAAGAAAAAGATCTGTACTGTTTACCATTCTTGGTATCTGTAAAAGAAGGAAAAATTAGAATCATATTTCTGGTATAATAGGAAACTTCGTTAACAAAGAAATATGGATTGGAGTGCAGAGGCCTGGGGAAAGCCCATCAAGAAGTAGCACTTTGACAGCAAATAGAGCTGGCATAATGATGGTTCATTTACATCTCCACTAAGGAGATACGTGTGTATTTTTGCTCAAAGTACAGGGGTCTTTTCTAAATGGCACTTCTACTCATAAAATTAGACTGTTCGTATGATAATACATGTCATTTTCTAGCGTGTATATCCCCTCTGAAAATAAGGTGTAAGACACTATTATATCTGATATTTTTATGATGAGTTCTATGTGAAATTATTTTTTTTTATTCAACTTAACTACAACTAAAGGGTCATATATAATAACATTTAATAAAATAAGATCTCATATACAAGAGACCTTATTTATCATTACAGTCTTATACTGTGTTTCCCTGAAAATAAGACCCGGTCTTATATTCATTTTTGCTCCAAAAGGTTCATTAGGGTTTATTTTCCAGTTAGGTCTTATTTTTGGGGCAATACGGTACTAAATGCGTCCGTCTAGCTGACGATCTTAACAAGTTTATTTTTGGGATGCGGCTTATATTACGAGCGTTCTGAAAAATCATGCTAGGGCTTATTTTCTGGTTGGGTCTTATTTTCGGGGAAACACGGTATTTGGTCTTATATATATTTGATATGCCAAAAATGCATGACTTTCTGTGCCTTGGCACGCCAATTGTGAACTCGTGTGCAAAGGACCCTCTGCATTTATTAAAATAATCTCTTTACAGGGATCTCATAAATTATAATAATTAGTCTCTGGCTCTGTGCAACTCTACAGGGTTGATCTATATTCCCTGTAAATTCTGTATAAATTAGATAAGTTATCTTGATACAAGGATTTCTTATGCCAGTGGTCTTATTTTTATTGTTTATTTGAGTCAGTATTCACTCCTGGCGACTACGTGGACAAGTTTCTGCAGCTTTCTTGCCAGGATGTTATAAGTGGTTTGTCCTTGCCTACTTCCTAGGGCACAGAGAGAGTGACTGGCATAAGGTCACCCAGTGGTTTCATGTCTAAGGTGGGACAAGAACGTGCAGTCTTCCAGTATCTAGCCTGGTATCCCCACTAGTACCCCAAACTAACCTTCTTGATGTGTTTTTAGCCATTTTAAATATTCTAATGGAATATTCCTGACTTCAAATTATTTTTTAAAACTTTCTTTTATTTCAGATCCAGAAACAAGGATATGGAATTTCAGTCTTGAAGACTATGGCCATCTCAGTAAGTAATTAGTCAGTTGGAATTCTGTTTGGAAATCTTCCAGGTTCGGAAGAGTTCAGCAGAGAAATGTCGTTTTGGAAAGCCTACGAGATGATTAACACTATTTGTTTACTTAGTGGAGCAAATAGTTTATATTCAGAAATTTATTTATTCAAGGACACATACAAATACTTTTATTCGTAAATGAGTTATATTGAACTGTTCAAAGAAACAGAACCAGTGTTTTGAAAAATGAATAGTTTAAAATGACTTCAACAGTTTTGTTTAACCAGTTGGAAATTTACCAGGCTTGTACAAAAACCAAAAAACAAACCCAAACACAATCCCAGAGGTTATAACTTAATGTTTCAAAGTGGCAACTCTGCAATATTGGAAAGTTTCAACTAGCTGTAAAGGTATATTTTTAAGTGCTATTCAAATCATAAAACAAGGTTGAATTCAGAGGGGAGTAATTGATTTTGATACATTTTCTTAGCTTCCTCAGTGGGCAGTGGTGGGCACTGGTAGTAATGTCAGTCCTCTTCTGCTTTTCTTCCACCTTTGAAAGTCTCTCATGTTTCTTTGAGTCTTTTCCATTCTTCCTGGGAGTTGATGATTTTATTCTGAGTATCTGTTTTGTCTTTCTTTTTCTTCTTCTTCTTTAAAATCTGTGTTTTATCCCCCAGTGGAAAGAGTAGAGCAATTTCCCTCCGTCTCTTTGACATCCCTGGAAGGAATGGAGAAAATGACTGGGAGTGGAGAGTCATCTTCTGCTGGTCAAGGTTCTCAGCTGAGATCCCTCTTGCAGACATGTACCAGCTGGCAGAAACCATCAGCAACCCTCACAGGAAGCTGCGTTCTGATTTCCTATTCTCGGTTTGAAGTAGATATTGGCTATGCTGCCAGCATCGTAGGAGTGTTCAAGCAAGTGAATTCCAGGATTTATGGTGAGATAGCTGTGATCTGAACTTGAGCAGTGCAGCTGTGGTTACTGTATCTTGATTTAGTCTTTGCTTCTGATACTTAAGAAAGCTACAAGAATGAATTAAACCATATGAAAATTCTAGTTTAAGTTTGCATTTGTGATACTATTTTTGAAGTCTGGTTATTTCTCATGGTTTTTGTTTCATTTTACTGCTTTGAAGCCTGAAGCCAGATTCTTTACTATGATCCTTGCAGATATGAAGACCAGAAAATGGAATTTCTTACTGGAGGATTACCTAAGACTAAGTAAGAAATGTTCTCTTCTTAGTGCCCACATAATTTTTGAAAGATTTATTTTATTTTATTTATTAAAAATACTTATATAACCACCCATCTTATGTACCACAACTCTGGTCAGCTCACAAAACAGCTCACAAAATACACTTCTTAGCATTTGTCTCTAAAGTAGAGATAACTGACATAGTAATGAATTTTGTTGGGATTCTCTGATTCTTTAGCTGAGAAAGATTGCTTACAGCTTTCACATGATAGCATTAGAAGCAATCACTATGATCTGAGATTCACTTTTAAAAACTACTTTTTATAACATAGGAATCCTGTGTAGGAAGATTTTGATTGGAATATTTTGACTAAATTTTATTCTAAAGTCAAAAAGTTTCTGCTTCTCTTCAGCTCAGTTTGAAGTGAGGTGGTACATCACCTTGAAACATGTCTTGAAAACAATGCAGTTGTCTGTCACTTGACACAGTTGTTAATGAGTTTCTGCTTCTTTATGAGCTGACTGGAAGGACACTTTTGCAGAGGTCTTGAGAGATGATCTTCTAGAGCACTCAAGCTGCTGAACTTGATAGAAATATGCCAACTATTGCTTTGATGTGGAAGAGAACCCAACACACTATTCAGGCTCTCCTTGTTTTCTTGAAAATGTTATCTGCCCAATTATTTAGAATTAGTTCAAAGTCAATGCACACATTGCTTTAGATGCTGTGTTTAAGTAAGGAACTGCATGAACACCATCCATTTAAGCAGGCAGTTTTCTTTGTAGCTAGGGATGTAAGTATGGGAAATTGGTTTGATAATCTATTTTGGTTGCTTGAATGCATTGTCTTGGATATGTTTCATCCTTTTACTGTGGGTATCTATCTATCT